>NW_015386639.1:246253-293053 GCF_001527695.2 Protobothrops mucrosquamatus | reverse complement strand
TCTTTCCTCCATGCACGTATGGGTGTTGGTTTCCTCCTCCCCCTCTTTCCTCTGGTGGGGGGCCATTGGGGGTGCGAAGGTATTCTCTCCCTCACAACTCCCTGGTCCTGCCCTCCTCTCCTCGCCCTTTCTAACCTCCGTTCCCCCGTTCGATCTTTCCTCCGTGTGCACGTGAGTGCTGGTCTCTTCCTCCCCACCCTTTCTCAGGCGCGAGAGAGTGCTGGTCCCTTCCTCCCCACTCTTTCTCAGGCGCGAGGCTGTTGGGGGTTTGGGGATGTTCCCTCCTGCGCGTCCCTCTTTCTGTTGCCTCCCCCCACTCTCGATCTCCGTGGCAGGTTCTCCGTTGTTTCCCCAATCCACTTCCCATTCTTTCCTCACTGCTCCCTTCCCAGTCACACCTCTCCAGTTCAATCTTTCCTCCGCTCGTGCTAAGATGTCAATCACCTCCCCCTCCCCCCCTTCATCCAGCGGGGGGCGTTGAGGGTGCAGGGGTGTCCCCCCTTTCGTGCTCACCTCCCTGTTGTCCCTCCTCACTCTCAATCTTCATGGTGATTTTCCTACTACCCCCCCACGTTTCAACACCAATCCTTTGGTGTGTTCTTTCGTCTGCGCTCATGCGGATGCAGGTGCCTCCCCCTCTCTGCTTCTCCTCCAGCGGGGGGTTGTTGGGGGCGTGGGGGTATTTTCTCTTCCATGTTCACTCTCTTGAATTTCACCCTCCCCACTTTCAATCATCATGATGGGTCTATTTCTGAAAGACAAAGGTCACCTTTTTGAAGACAGCAAAGTTCTTCACATTCTGGACAGAGATAAACACTGGTTTGAAAGAGGGGTTAAAGAGGCCATCTATGTTAAAATTGATCAGCCTTCTCTCCACAGAGGGGGAGGGATATGATACCATCTATCTCCTGTCTACAATGCAGTCCTTTCAGCTGTCCAAGAAGGTTTCACACCCATTGATACTCTGATTCAGGTGACCCTGAGGGTATAGCTAAACCCCCCAAGTGATCTCAACAACTGTCTCAGAGCACTCTCAGAGAGCAAACGACTGACCTTCAGAGTGCTAACAACAGGATGACTGCAAAGAAGATAAATCCTTCCATTCCCACTATTCAGTCAGAACTGAAGAAGCTTCTGGGATGAAAAGTGAAACATTTTCAAGGAAAAAACCAAGAAAGTCTGGGATCTCATGGAACTATCACTTGAAAGACTGTTTTGGAATCTCCTCTACTCAGATGGGTAAGACTTTAGCCACTAAACTCAGAACTTCTGTCTGTGAATCATGGACTGCATTATCTGTAAGAGGCTACTAATGACAGATTTTATATCCAGATTTACTTGACTTTGTACAGAATTACACCTGTTTTGCCGAAGACTTGCTACACCTGTTTTGCCGAAGACATAAATAAATTCTTGATGTTAAATAACGTCTTTTGGCTTTTTATTAGGAGTTGGGTGGGTGGTTGCTCTTTTTAAAGCACTGGGTGTCCTGGGTCTAACTTGATTTTCAGACTTGCAGGAGATGTCAGATGAAAACTATTTTTAGAAAGGGATCCACTTTCTAAAAATTAGTTCTCCCCACTTTTGCAGCCAGCCCCCAAAATATGTGGTAGGCGGGGTTCTAGCGCAGTATGAAACCAGGTCCTATCTTTTTAATAAATCCATGAGGCTTGGTAAAATGATTAATTGTGTTGCCAAGATTTTCAACATGAATTTGAAGTGCCCTTACACATTTTGAATAATTTTTCTGGAGTCATATATCAATGTGCATTATCTTGTAGAAATAATTCTCTGATGACTAATGAAGCAGGTTTGCTTACATTCTTAACTGAAATCTTCTAGTCTCATCAATTAGCATCTGTCCTTGGAATTTCTGAAGAGAGATACTTCATCTACAATGAAGTGATGGCTAGATCAGAACTGGCTTGGCAGGTTAATTAAGCAAGTCCTGTAAACACCCCTGTGCTGTGCTGATATATACCCACTCTCTGACTTTTCTTCTTTTGCTTGAAATTGAGGCTTATCCTAAGTATCTCATGAAACTATCACTTGAAAGACTGACTTGGAATCTGCTCGACTGTTTGGGTAAGACTTCAACCACTAAACTCAGCACTTCCTGTTTGCGAAGCATGGACTGTAGTATCTGTAAGAGGCTACTAATCTCAGATTTTCTATCCAGTTTTTTACGGCTTTTCTTTTATATGGAATTACACCAGCTATGCCAAGGTCTTTAGAGAAATATATAGTATCTACAAATTAGACCATGTAATAATCAAGAAAAAGGAAATTGAAAAAAGCAGAAGGCAAATAAGACTATTCTTTTTACCTGACTTGATTTCTAGAAGTTGCCCATCCTGATTAGTGTAACTAAGTTAATATTTATTCTGAAAAATATCTAGTAGTAAATCTTTTTATATATTCTACAATGTATGCATATAATAATTATTGCATTAATAGTATTTCAAGTTTATTTTAATATATTAAGTCTTGGGTTCCACCTTCTTTAACGCTTAAATTTCTATTTTTAAACATTTGTTCTGAAACTAGGTGGTTAGTTCATGCCCTTCTCAACTCCCCCAACTTTCCATATTCTAATAACTATCTAAATGTTAGCATTTTCTAATTCTTTGATTATTTTTTTTTGCATATCTTTCTTAGAGAAATGTATTTTTACTATTGTCAGAAGAATAATTTGGGGTTCCAACTTGATTCGGGATTGCACAAGAGTAAATAAAAATGAGATTCAGACAGCTGTGAGAAAAAGAGAAATATTTATTCCCAAAAGCAAAGAGTTTACTTTGGGGGCAGCTGCCAAGAAATGGGGCATACTTTTATACTTTCCATTGGGTGTGGAAATATCTACGTGCTGATTCTAGATAACATTTGAGCAGCATGGGTACGTGTAGGTATGTCATCTATGATATTTATAGTTTATTCTTGTGAACATGCAGTTCTACTGGAAGACCTAATTTAATTAACTCTATTTGTGCTTACAGACCTTATCTTTGATATGTGGATTAGATCTGGGTAACTTATTTGAGGGTTTGAAGAGGTTTAAGTAAAAGATTTCCCCCTGTTTGTTATTTTTACTTGATTAACTTAGTTTTAGCTTGACTATCAATTATCTAGTGGAGACGCTGCTTCCCAGTCCATTGTAAATTCTGTTAATGTTTTAAGGGAAGATGGAAACAGTATAAAGAATAAAATATATTTTGATATAAAACTTCTCACACTATTTCCCCAATTTCCATATTCTAAAATTTGTTGTTCTTAGCTGTATACATAGACTTAACCCTGATTCCTACATATTTTCCTGAAACAAAAAGTCAGTTCTTCTCTTTCTGCCTTTTCTCTTTTCTCATCATTTCCCATTTTCTCAAATAGTTTAAAGGAAAATTCTCAGAACAGTTTTGACACTAATTTTCCCAAGTCAGATATGGAGAACCAGGGGACAGACACCCTGGAGGGAAAGAAAGCCTTACCTCCTGGGTCCTCAAGAGAAATAAGGTCAGGCAGACATTATGGAATTTATGAGTGGAGGGCATTAAAGACGAGAGGCAGTACAGGTAATCCCTGAGTTACGAGCATTCACTTAGCTCTCGTTCGAAGTTACACAATAAGCACCCCCTAGTGCCAGAGGTGGCACTCAGAGCCTTCTCTGTTGGCACACGTGCCATGCCCTGGAGATGGCAACTGTCCCTCTTCAACCAGCTGCCCGCTAACTCGCCGAGGTCCCACATGGCCAGATGCATCCCAGCACCCATGTGCTCGCTGGCCTCTGTGTGCGGGGGCAGATGGTGTCAGGCAGCAGGCGTCCCGGCCCCTGCCTCGCCTTGCCCAGCGGCAATGGCACCCCCGCCCTGCCTCGCCTTGCCTCGCCTCATCCCATAGGACGAGCCTCCTGCCCACTTACCCACCTGCCATGCCCAGCTGGCACCCGGCGATAAATAAATGGGGTTTGGGTTGCAGTTTGGGCACTCGGTCTCTAAAAGGTTCGCCATCACTGCCCTAGTGTTTATGAGTAACTCCAAAAATTACGAATGTTGCTGCACCACAGTAGTTGTTTGCCTTACGAATGACTGCAGAGGCTCTGCAAAAAAAAATTCACCCGATTTCCCCCCCTCCCCACAACTGCTTCCCTCTCCCATTCTGCCATGCCAGATTCACTTACCTTGCAAAAACCCTCTCTGCTGCCGTTTCTCCTCTCTGCCGCTTTGAGGGAGAGGAGAGTAAATGGAAACTCCTGGGTGCCGTAATATTGTGCAAGTTCAGAGAATGGGTGCCTGAACTCTTGAGAGATCATGGACCCCAGAAACTTTGATTTCAGGGCAAAAAGTGTATGGGATGCCTGTTTCCTGCTCCCCCCAACTCCTTTCCGCCACTGCTGGAACACTTTTTAGCCAGATGGAGATCTTGGGGAGGCTGGAAGCTCTGTCTGGCTGCAAATGGGGTGCTTTGAAACACTCCATTTCAAAATGCCTCATTTGCAGCCAGACGGAGCTTTCAGCCTCCCCAAGGTCTCTATCCGGCTAAAAAGTGTTTGAGCGCCTATGGAGTGCTTTGAAAAGGAGTGAAATGGAACATTTTAAAGCGCTCCATAGGCGCTCAAACACTTTTTAGCCAGACAGAGACCTTGGGGAGGCTGGAAGCTCCATCTGGCTGCAAAAGGGGCACTTTCATCCTTCCAATATTTTGGGGTACCCTTAATTTACATCTTTTATAGCTATATCATATTTTTCTTAAGGTGTGCCAACAAGACCTACATACAAGTACACAAATTGCTCATTTACACCTATCCCTTGTTACCTGCTTTTCAACAAATGGCCATTCCACGAGAGCACTTGTCCTCTAATGCCAGGGCAGCTAAATTTATTCAGGAGCCATTGTTGAAGGACTTTTGAAAACCTTCTGTGTCCTTGTTTTATCATTAATAATGCTTAACACCCTTTACCTTGGAACATCTTAAGGACATCTATATTTTGCAAATTTTACATCAGGAATAACAAGTGATCTGGCTGGAAAAGGATCATTTTGGGTCAACGAGAGAAGCCAAGAACAATGAGTTCATCAGAAGAAACTGAAAATATTCAAACATTATTTCAATACCAGCATTCATTTATAATTTTCAAGGTAAGATGGGTAATACTCACAAATATTAAATCTTAACTTTTTCATTTCTCAATTTCTTAATAGTTGTAAAAGCAATAGAATCACCAAAGTTTATGTGGTGATGAAATGGCCAGTAATAAATAGCCACAAATTTCTTTCTTGTTGCTTCTGAGCAGATTTGCTTCACTGGACATCAATAGATTACTTTCCTCATTCAAACATGGTCTTCTTGTGTCAATCAGGAATTAAAATGGGCCCAATTACAGCTTACAAAATTTTATTACACCATGCTTTAGATCAGGGCTTTTCAATCTTTTCACCCATTGTACCACTTTTAGGATATGGCAATATCCGAGTACCACCAGTCGCCTAGCAAGGTGTCAAAAACTTGATGACTCCCCCCAAAAAGGAAAAAAGAGATAAAGTACAGGTAGTCCTTGGCTTACAACAGTTTGCTTAGTGACTGTTCGAAGTTACAATGGCACTGAAAAAAGTGCCCCCCAAGCCACAGCTGAGCAAGACACCTGCCTGCCCACCTGGCCGCGCTCTTCCTTCTGTCTGACGTTTTCATTGTTGTGAGCATTTCTGTTGAGGATTGGCAGTGGGGGTGGGGTGGGGGTGTTTGGTTTTTATTCCCCCCATCTGCTGGGTAGTTGCAGCAGGTTTTGGTCACTTCACATGACCCTGGGACACTGTGACCATCATAAATATGAATCAGTTGCCAAGCATCTGAATGTAAATCACAAGACCCTGGAGATGCTGCAACATTCCAGCTGATCAGTGCTTTTTCTGGGCTCAGCAGAAGCGCCAGGATCAGCGACAAGCTCCAGCTGGAGCCTGTCACTGATCCTGGCGCTTCTGTTGAGCCCTGACAGCCCTGAAGCGCTGATCCTGATGCTTCCGCTGAGCCCTGACAGCCTTGCAGCTCCAGCCATCTCTCGCTGAGGCTTGTGCGGTGCTGCCACCAGTTCAGCTCATTCCCCTCCCCTGCTACCACTTTTCTAGGATAGTCGCGTACTACTGCCAGGTGCCAATGTACCACAGGTGGTACCCATACCACTGGTTGAAAAGCTCTGCTTTAGATGTAGGTAAATTCCTCAGTAGTTTTTAATAGCCTGTTTTGCTTTTTTATTACCCAGATGATTATAGATTCATATTGGTTACAGTTTCCATGTTCTAAGGACTAAATTCTGTGAATAAATCTCTATGCTAATTTACTAAATAATTTAGTGACTGTATACCCTTCATGTTTTTAACTCTAATATTGCAACAAAATCTATATCTATCCTATACCTAATATTGCATTTAAGCCTTGATATTTTCTTTATTTGCTAAATTTTGGCTGAAATTATTTTAGGAAATTTTGAATCTGGAATCTCAGCAGTGTTTACTATAGTAGAAGGCAGCTTCAAAATTTCTTCTTGTACTAGTTTAATTACTATTCATAAAGCATTAATTATTCTCTTTTAATGCAGCAAATTGTTATGCCATTAAGAAAGAGATGGAATTATTTTTTTCTGCCATAAAACTTTGCTTCCCCAATGGGATGTTCGTATATGTATTATCTGTTGTTTTTTTTACTCTAGTCAGGTAGGATCACATATTCTTTTCTTCAGTTTTTTCCCCCACTTGGATATCTCCCATTAATAATAGCATAGAGTATATATAAAAAAGATGGAGTGTGAATTGTAATGATATAATGAGGCATTTGTGTTTCTGTTCCCCTTCTGCTTCTCCAAGGATGTTGCTCTTTCTGACTATTTCCCCATCTGGTGGTTGAACACATCATCAGCCATGGTCCCTGCAGCCCTTAAGGCTGAAAGATTGCTTCTAGGAAGTGGGCCTAAATAAATAAATCTGGTTGCCTCAGATTGTGGAGAGTATTTGCTATTTCAGTCTCTGTCTCTCTCTGTCTCTCTCTCTTTCACTGTGTGTGTGCATGTGTGTATAGATTTTGCCTGAAACTTCACAAATAAATTGAACAAAGCCCATAACATTAGTTGCTTTATGGGTGTTACTACACCCATTCAGCACAGAGGGGATGTGGCCCCACAAATGAATGGCTCTCTACATATGCCCTTTCTCCTTTTGCTCAATAGCTGGTGGGGCTGGTTAACATGTGACGCCCTGCTTGATTCCTTCTTCAGTAAACCACACAAATAGATTTTTGGATTATTGGATATAATCCAACTGACAGGAAAGCCACAGATTTTGTTCCTCCTCTCTGCTTCTTCCTAGGTCATTTCAACAGCCTGTGAGCTAGGTGTCTTCGATCTCCTCAGTGAGTCGAGGGAACAGCTGACTTCCACAACTGTTGCTGAGCGCTTGAGCACCAGCCCCATTGGGATGCAGAGGCTGCTGGAGGCCTGTGTGGGGTTAAGGCTCCTAACACTAGAAAGGAAGGATGGCAAAGGTAATCTTGTCAGAAGCAGGAAGCAATTGGAATGGCCAACAATTATTCCATAATGATGGGCAATATGTGACTGCACCTGTTGAACTTGACAGATTCAAGAGTTTGTAGAAGTGGGGCTTCCAGAAATCACAGGCCAGAAATCGGATATGGTGTGTAGTAACTGGGTTTGTGTGTGTGTGTGTGTGTGTGTGTGTTGAGTTCATTATCATTTTCTTTGAGATTTGGTCCAGTCTGCTTCACAGCAGCTTTTGGATCTTCCCAATGTTTTATATTCATTCTTCTAAAGTTATATAAACCAGAACAGCAAAACATTGCTTATTTCAAAACAAAGCCAATTTTGTTTCCAAACCATGAGCATTACTGTTGTACTATGGGACTGAACCGATTTCAAAACTGAAATTATATCCAAATCCCAAATTTAATGAAATTTGAAAAAAAAAACACCCATTGCATTTGGCCAAATGACAGGTCATTGCAGATTTTTGGGCAAGGTTTTTCAGAAGAGGTTTACCACTGCCTCCTTCCTAGGGCTGAGAGAAAGAGACTAGTCCAAACAGCTGGCTTCGTGTGTAATGTGGGACAGGAACTTACAGTCTCCAAGAAATTTAGCATCATGCCTTAACCACTACACCAAACTGGCTCTCATATTATTATGATATGCTTGAGATAAATACAGCATAATTTGTTTGTAAAGAAGTAGATTAAGACAAACTTGCAAGTATTACTATAGCGAATTGAAAGACAATTACATGCAATGATACTTGTAATTTTTGTTTCTTTTTCAGATCTTTATGGAAATACAGACTTTACCAATCTCTACCTGGTCAAATCAAGCCCGAAGTCTCAGTATTATTGTATAAAGTTCCATTCTGAAGTTGTGTATCCCTCAATGCAATATTTGCCTGATGCTGTGAGGTAAACAGATCCAGCAGGGGACTAGTGAACTAGAATAAATAAAGATAAGAGCATGAAAAGTCATCTTAATACCAGAATTATTGTTGTCCACAGGAAACTAAGCTATTTTGATGTTCTGTGTGTTAAATATTACATTGTCACACTTATTTCCTTAATTGCATTGACACTGGGCTATCATTACTGAATTTGCCCATTCAGATCAAAGGATTTTCTTTCTTATTTTCCTTCTTTTAGAACTAAAAGTCAAGCAGTAGCTCCATTTTCTGTCTTTCTGGGTTGTTTTAGAGTCTCTCTCCTCCCATTTCAAACTATGGCATTTACACTGTTGCTGTAAAGTCCTACATGGGCACATCCATTATTATTTCCTCACAGCTTTAATCAGATCTCAATTAATTGGTATTAAAATATTCAATAGCAGAGAATTGTTGTTCCATAACAATTTGTTCCTTATTTCTTCATAAAAATTTGTTTCCTATTGCCAAGAAAACTACATGAACATCTTTATATAGTTACCATGGCCTGGACATGGCTTAAGGAGTTATTATCCTTTAATGGGACACTTAAAAACAGTATCAGTTTTTTAGTAAGGAAATTATTTATTAATCCTTATTAAATTGGAATTCTCTAAATCATATATGCCAAAATGGAAACACAACAGCAGTAAATTACAGGCAGCCATTGTGTTGCTCCTCAGAACTTCCTCTCTATTTTAATTGGTATCAACATTAAAAAACTTCACACAAGAGAATCTGGAACAGAAACCCAAACTCTAATAATAAAAGCAAGAAAAGCAAACATTTAGAGTTATACCATGGAGTCATTTTATTAAGATAAAGAACTAAGATTAAAGTTTATGAGTAATAGCTAACTTTTTGTAAATAGGAGAAGTAGGCTGCAGTGGAAAATGGGATGTGTTTTCCATATTTTTTTTGGTAAATGCAATTCAACCGTAACAGAGTTAATGATTCGCTTGACCGGGAAAGGTCCAACAAATTTAGGGTCCAATTTTTTAGATGGTTGTAAGGATTGTAAGTACTTCGTGGAGAGATATACCCAGTCCCCAACTTTATATGATTTCTGTTCCCCCCCCCTTCCCCCCCATTTATCTGTTTGTGTTTTATAAGCTTCTCTGGCTTCATCTAGAGCAGCGGTTCTCAACCTATGGGTTGCGACCCCATTTGGGGTTGATCGACCATTTCACGGGGGTCGCCAAGCAAGGCTGTCTGCCATTTTTTCCCCCTTTTCCGGCAGGTGCCTCACCTCCCTTGAGCTGGGCCAGCTGGTGGTCGGCCTGCTCCGTCTCTGCCACTTGCCAGCTATGCCTCGGCCGGCGCAGGGGGCGGAACCACGCATGCGCGGCACTCCCGGGCAGGGAAAGTCCTTGACTTACAACCGGTTGGGTAGTGCTTGACTTACAACCAGTTTAGTCCTCGACTTACGACTGGTTTAGTCCTCGACTTACGACCGGTTGGGGGTCGCGGCATTAAAAAGGTTGAGAACCACTGATCTAGAGCTTTCCTGACTACTGGCCAGGTGTTCTGTAACTGTTTAATCCATTCCTGTAAAGACGGGGGCTAGGGCCCAAGGGGGCAATTGAAAGCAGTTTTCCATTCATCCCCTTTCTTTATCTGTATTCAGTAATAAGCTTCTCTCAAGTCCGATTTGGAGAAAATCTTTCCTTTCAATAAGTGCACTAACATGTCCTTCATTAAAGGTAGTGGGTATATGTTTTCCACACACACAGTGTTAAGACTCCTATAATCCACACACAGACGAACAGAGCCATCTTTCCTTTCTCTGAACAATACAGGGGCTGCTACCCGGAGTCTAGCCGGCTCTATAAAACCCTGCTCCAAATTCTTTTTGATGAACTTTCCCAGTTCGTCTAATTCCCTGGGAGTCATAGAGTACATTTTTGGCTTTGATAGTTTCAGCCCTGGGATGATTTCTATAGCACAGTCTGTGGATCGGTGAGGGGGAAGTTCGTCCACCCTCCGTTCACTGAAAGCTTCGGTCAAGTCTCAGTATTCCATTGGGAGGGCTTTCAGGTCTGACTCACTGAGGGTGGAAGCAAAATTGTGGTGTAATCCACATCTCTCACTGTTTTCTTTAGTAACAGGTGGGGTTCCCCCCTGTGGGAATTTTAACTGTCCTTCCCTCCAGTTGATCATGGGGTTCCACTTTAACCAAGCCAGACCTAGGACTAATGACCACTCCACAATAAAAGCTAGAGTCTCTGTGTGATCTCCCAGGTCAATATGTAGCGGTCTGATGGCAAAACTGGCGGGTACCCCCCCTTGCAACTGAGCCATCCAGTTGGCAGAAAGTAATTGGGGGTTTTAGTCTCCTGAGGGGTATTCCCATTTTCCTCACTAGTTCTGGGCTAATCATGCATCAGTAGGATGACTAACTTTACTGTCTTTCCAGTGCCAGGTATAGAGAGTTCTAGGGGCAGTGTTATGAGGTCAATCGGCCCACTCACCAATGGGTTGTCCTTGTAGTTGTCTTCCGCCACTCCTGGGTCATCGTGGCATGGAGTCAGAGCTCCACCTTCTCAGTTGCGATCTCAGGGACTTCCCCAGACCTCATCGCAGTCTCCCTACAGTGTGGTGAGGCTCTCAGAGGTCTTCCAGCTGGTAGACAATATCCTCTTTTGGCCGATGTCTTGCTGCAGCAATCCATGGCTCGATGCCCCTCCTTACCATATTTGAAACAGGCAGTGCTGCGCACTGGAGCAGGGGAACCTCGTGTGGTCTCCATCCAGTCAGCTGCTTCACCTTTCAGGGCTAGGGTGACCTCTTGGACCTTCTCAACATCAGTAGGCAATGTTCTCCCATAGATTTGCATGTAGGTGAACACTTGTGCCAGGAAATACCCCAAGCATTTTGGGTCTCCATCGAACTTCACACCGATTGGGATTGGCTTCACCTCAGCTGCTTGAGGTGGTCTGCCTCTGGTTCCTTGAGACAGACGGCCTCGCTGTTTCCTGGGCTCCAGCCACAGCCATCTCTTGGACCTTGGATTCTTCTTCATCTGATTCACCTTCCGACACTTCCTCTGATGTGGGCCTTTCTTTCAGTTGCACCTTAAGCTCGAGGGCTTTTTTCACATATTCCATCACAGCTTCCATTGTCCCCGATTTCGATTCCTCTTTTGTTCCTTATTTATCAGGAGGGGCAGGTTCTGGATTTTTCTTCTTTGCTTTTTCTTCCCTCCACCTCAGGTAAGAGTGATTTTCGGGGCTTTCTTCTCCAATCCTTCCTTCTTACCGACTCCGAGTGACCATCTGGCTAGATTTTCTTCACCAGAAGTTCCAGCTTCTTCCAGGTCCCTGGGGAGGCTTTCATCAGCTTTTAGGCAGAGGAGATCTTTGGCTCATTTCTCTGCCTGGAACTCCTCCATGTATAAATCAGTTGCGACTCCCCCGGTAGGGCAGCAGCTTCTCCGGGTTGAGTACTATGCAGATCTCACCTTATATAAGGACCCACCTCAACTAACCACCCAAGAAGGTAGAACTCTTGAAATAGGCATTGTCTCAAAAGGAAACTTTTATTAGGGGTTAGTGACAGTAGGGTAGTCAAAGCGAGATCTGGGGAAAATCCTGCTTGAATGATATAATTAAATCAGCAATAAGGAAAGCAGAAAGCGAAAGTTATCCCAAGCAAAAGCAAGTTCCCTCTCCCCCCAACAGAATGACAGGCCCCAAAGTAAAAGCACACAGATATAGAATCAAGGAAGGATTTGGGGCCCTGACAGATGTTTTCAGATGTTTGTTATGGGATTTAACAATATTCATATAATGTTTCAAAGAAATATAAACAATGAAAATACTAGTGTATTTTAATAAGCTGCTAATTATATTTATCCAGACTATTCATTGTGTATATCGTCAATAACTTTAAATAAAAATTGTAATTTATATCAAAACAGTAATTATTAGAAGAAGCTGCCAATTAAAAAAACCCTTTCAAAGTTTGCTTATAAAAGTAATTTAGAACATAAGAGGCATATTTAAATTAAAGTAAAATGAAAAACAGTAGTTCAAAGACAAAAACTCAAAGAACAATTTCTAAGCAATAAAAAGTAAAAGAACAAAAAACACAATAAATGTAAAACTTTTTGGGGTGTTAACACAGTTCTTAAAATATGAAAATGTCAATACATTCCCTGCTACAGGTAGTCCTCAAGTTCTGGCAGCAGTTAGAACTGGAATTTCCATCATTAAGTGATGCAATCATAAAGTGTGATGTCATGTGACCATGTTGCTTAGCAACTGCAATTCTAGCAGTCTCAGTTGCCATCATTATATGAGGACTGCATAGATTATTAGCTCAGGGCCTCATGTGATTGATTTCCAACTTCTGGCAGCTTTCCCATTGATTTGCTTGTAGGAAGCTGGCAGGAAATATCAGAAATTATGATCACTGTGTAGATGCTGCAGTGGCTGGAACTCTGAAGACCAGTCATAAATACCATTCATTCAATACTGTTAAAACTTTGAATGGCTGCTAAACAAATAGTTGAAACATGAGGACTACCGGTATATCACTCCAGCCTTCATCAGGTAGACCTTCCTGTCTTGTATGCTAACTACTACAAAGATGATCCCCACAACATTAAAACTCTACAATGAAAGGAACTGCTTGATTTAGGACGGACAGATACTGAAGCTGAAGCTCAAATACTTTGGCCATCAAATGAGAAGAGAGGATTCACTGGAAAAGACATTGATGTTGAAAAGACTGAAGGCAAAAAGATGGTGGATGAAATGTTTAGATAGTGTCATCAACATAATGAACATGAGTTTGGGTAAACTCCAGGAGGCAGTGGAGGTTAGGGCAGGGGAGTCAAACTCAATTTCATTGAGGGCTGCATCAGCATTGCGGTTGCCCTCGGGGGGCCGGGTGGGTGTGGCCAGGGTGGTGCGGCCTACTGGATGGGCATGGATGGAGTGGGTGTGGCCTACTGGGTGGGTATGGCCAGCTCTACATTATTTGTGTCAAGGGTGCCTGTGGGACCTGGGCAGGAGTGGGACAGATCTGAGGGTCTCTGGCAGAAGGGACTGGGACCGGGGCAAATGCCAAGGCATGTCCATTTCTTTATTCCTCACAAAGGGTGACACCTCCCCAACATGCACCCAGGGGGCGGGGCCGATGCAGCAGGGGCTGGTTCCTCGCTGTTCCCAGACGGCCTTGTGGAGCTAAGACTGAATGTGTTTCAGCATAGATGGCCACCACAAAATTGTACATTGGCTCCCGGCCAGCCTGGACCAGGGCCAAGGCAGCGGGGGCCATTCCCTCACTGTTTCCAGGATGGCTTCGTGGGCCACATGAAACCACTTGTGGGCCACATCCGGCCCCCGGGCATTGTGTTTGACACGTCTGGGTTAGGGGGACCAGTTGTGCTATGGTCACAACTAGTGACTGAACAAGTATTTGAGCTATTCTATCCAATGTAAATCTTAAGACAAAAAGATTTGGGGGGATTTTTTTAACCTACAAATCCATCAACAGTGAATTCATAAACCTGCTGAATTGGGATTGCCATTGAATCTTCCTTTAAACCAAAAATATTAAAATAACTCTTTTTTTTTTTTTTTTTAAGAGAAAACAAAGGATTTGTAACAGGTAATTTCATTAAAAAAGCAGCAGTATAGAAGTGACTTGGGTTCATTGCCTTCATCTGGGGAGTTTCTTCAACTAACCAACCTAATTTACCAGCCTGTATGGCTATTTCTTGGTAGAGATGCATTAGATTGTACTGCACAGTACTTGAGAGAATGAAGGCGTAGTGGCTTAATAATGAAAACTTTAGAATAAAATTTGAACTGTGAAAAACTTATAAGACATTCAGGATCTACTTCTGTGCAGAAGAAAATGCCAGGATGATTGTCTTGTTCCTTTCTAACTTTTTAAAAATTCTTTTAGGAAAGGAAAAAATCAGATTCCGTCAATATATGGCTCTCCCTCAAACAAGACTTTTGAGGTCATTTACAGGTAACATTATAATTTTAGAGAATGGTCATTAAATGGAGTAATTGTTTTGTGGGCAACTGTTCAATATGATTAACCTTCAGAGTATCATTATTTTCTCTATCATATTTCTTGACCCATCATTTTCACCATATTCAACCTCTCTTTTATGGCACTGGAATCTACTTGTGGCAGATCTAACTGACCAGGCATTTTTGTTTATATACAAACCACAGGTCTGCAGTTATAGCACCTATACAAATTTGCTTTTTTCAAGAATATTATAACATTTTTCACCAAAATGGTAGGACTGTTTCATGTATCACATGCAGATTTTTCCAAATCCTGATCAACATAATTTAAGTGATACTGTAAAAAGAATTCTTTTAATTCAAATATAAATATAGAAATAGATATGTAAATACAGTAGCATTTTATAAAGTTATATTTAGATATGTATATTTGAATTCTAGCTCAAAGGAAGAGTTACAAACCTTCTCCAATTTCATGAATGAGCTCTGGCCTGTGCTAGGAAGAGAAGTACTTTCTGCCTTTGATCTGTCCCAGTTCCCACTCATTTGCGATCTGGGTGGTAAGTACAGCCAGTGCCATTTTTTTTATATGAAATAGTCCTGTTTTAAAGATGATTAACTGTCATTCTGGCCTGATACAATATTACAGTCAGTGGAGAAATTGGCAGAGTCTGTTTGAAAAGGGAGATAGTTCTGAAGAGAAAACAGGCCACTATTCTTCCCCTTTTCCAGTGCTGACCAAAGATGGGAAAGAATTGAAATCAGAGAATAGCAGGCTGATTAATAAAGGACTCTTAAACTGGATTTGCCTGGGAACATTTGGAGGATGCAAGAGACCATGACTGAAGATGATGTGGGATTGAGATGATGTTCAGTTTTTTTCTGTTCAATCTGCATGAAAGGCCAATGTTTTTGGACATTTTGAATATTCAGCGCATCCAGCCCAAGGAATTTTTATAGCCTGGAAGGACCATATAAAAGCTGAGAATCAATTGACTCAATCTCTGTTCTTTTTCCCTATTAGTATTTGTTTTCCATGATATGAAGCATAGCAAATTTGAAAGAGGTTTGTCTCATTTTTTAAATTATTAGATTCCAGTTAATCTGATGTAGAGAAATACTAGGTAGGGTAGCTTCAGAGAAAAATACTGGACATGTACAAAATTTTGTTTTGCGGTTACTTAATTACATTTTGTTCTTTCTTTAAGGAAGCACTGGTGGCTTAGCTAAGGAATTGATTTCACTCTACCCAAAATGTACTGTGACCATTTTTGACCTTCCTGAAATAGTGGAAGCATCCAAGAACCATTGTTTTCCTTCAGAAGAGACCCGGATCACTTTCCATGCAGGTAAAAGATGTGATGCAATCTTCCTTGTGGATTGAACTCATGTTTGGCTAAGCACAAGAAACTTTCACATACAGACTGGATTCTGTGTGGGGTTTTTTTTTAAAAGAAAAAACAGCTTATTTTGTCAGAATAATCTGGAAGACATGGTGCTAAATGAGATTTTGCTTTTTTGTAGGTAATTTTTTTAAAGATCCCATTCCTGAAGCAGATCTGTACATTTTGGCCAGGATTCTCCATGACTGGTCGGATGAGAATTGTTTGCAGCTGTTACACAAAGTGTACCAAGCCTGCAAACCTGGTAGGTATTCTTTAATCACGAAAAGTTAAATTTGCTAGGGAACTGGCAAAGTTCATACTTGGCTCAAGTTTTGAACTGCCCTACATCTAGTGTTATTTCAAATTCACCATCCAGTTTTCCTGGGCCTTCAACTGGCATCTTAGAATAAGTAATTCAGCTGCAGTGCTAAAAAAAATTGTGGCTCCAGAGTGATTCTTGCAGCCATCTCTACTCTATAACCCAAGGGCCTGTGTTGTACAAATCAGATTCATTTGTGTTTTAGTGGCTGTGTTACAAATTAATAAGACCTCTCATTGTGACTCTTTACTACTTCTTGGCCTCTACTGCCTAGATATATATTAGCAAAAAATTCAGAAGGGCTAATTCTGGCTGTACAAGATCAAGCCTTAATAACAAATATATACAAAGCTAGAACTGAGAAGACAGCAACAGAAAGCAAGTGCCACTTCTGCAAAGCTGGTTAGCTGCTGCAAGAAGATTGTACAGACTGACTATAAACAACAGCATGACAAAGTAGCAACAATGGTGCATTGGAAGATATGCAAGAAATACCATTTGCCTGCAAGCAAGAACTGGTGGGACCAAAAAATAGAGAAAGTCATAGAAAATGAAGAAGATAAAGTACTCTGGGACGTCATTCCAACACAAAGGCACCTGCCACATAACACCTCAAAAAAATATATGGATAGTGGACATAGCAGTACCTGGAGACATCAGAACAGAAGAGAAAGAACTAGAGAAGGTAATACAATACAAACATCTGCAAATAGAAACAGAATGTGTGGCCAAAGAAAGCAGTACCAATAATAATAGGCTCCTTGGGTGCAATTCCCAAAACAATTGGAGCAGGACTTGAACACCATCGACACTGACAAATCGGTCAATTGCAAAAGGCAGCTTTCCTTGGAAGAGCTTACATCCTGTGAAGATATCTATAATGCCATCAAACATACACATCTGCCTATCCCAAGTCCTTGAGAAGAACTTGACAGGGAGACAAAAATTCCAAATACAGTTTAAAAATCTGGCTGAATGTGCAACCAACCATAATAATAATAATATAAACCAATTATCTGTTTACCAACAATTTTCAGATTGCTAACTGGTATTGTAGCTAGTGCAGTACAACAGCATCTAGATGAAAACAAGCTCTTTCAACTGAGCAGAAAGGAAACTGCCCAAACAGCAGAGGAACAATCCATCAGCTCTTAATTGATAAGATGATTTTGGAAAACTGCAAGAAAAGGAAGATCAACTGGAAGGTAGCTTGGATTCATTACAAGGAAGCATTTGATTCTCTGCCACATGATTGGATAATCCAGTGCCTAGACATAACAGTAGAAATGTCAGAACCTTTGCAAAGGATCAATAGAACTATGGAAAACATCATTGCTAATTAGAGGAGATAGATTAGGAAGAGTTAATATCAAGAGAGGAATCTTTCAGGGAGACTCACTATTATCACTACTGTTTATCATTGCATTGATTTTTCTGTCAACAATACTGAACAAATCAGGCCATGTCTATCAAACATCAAAAACATCTGCCAGACTACCCCACCATCTTTATATGAATGATCTGAAGCTGTATGGAAAAATACTGTATGAACTAGAATAACTGTTCAAAACTGTGTATATATTGCAATGGAGTTTGGACTACACAAATGTGCCACCTTTACCATCAACAGGGGAAAATAGTAAAAACTAAAGGAATTAAGAAATTCTGTGGAAATGGCTTCTGGTTTTGCACAGTAGTGCAGCAGCTGAGGGATCGCAGGGCTCCGCACTCTATGGCCGATTTCTGCCTGCTGGGGGACTCTAAATGGGCCTGAGGTTGCCCTGTAGAGGCAACAAAGAAGGAAGGAAGTCCCGCCGATTGCAGAGAGACGGCGGTTGATCCAATCGGTTTGGGAAAAGCCCTCCAGAAACCAGCAGGAGAAAGGCTAGCTTAACTTCAGAGTCTAGCCCAAGCTACAAGCAGCTGAAGCCCAAAAGCACTACTTTAAGTTGACTGTAAACAACGTGTTTGGAACTAGGTAAGAACAGTTATTTTTCTCTCTTCTACTTAAAAATTGATTTCTTGGAAAAGAAAAAAGGAAAAACCCCAAGAAGCAAAAAGCCTCCAAAAGTGAGAAGGGGGGATCTTTGCCCCACCCTCCTACAGATGGAAGGAGCGAATTAAACTTTTCAGAGGGGACAGAAATATACTGAAATGAAATGAATATAAGACTTAATTTGGATAAGTTTGAAATCTGTGGAATCTGTTAAGATTTTCCTTTTAAATTATGAAAATAGAAGTAAACAATTGTCTATTACTGACTGGTGCTGACATCTAGTGGTAGATAAAAATATACAACAGCAGTTGCTTTATTACAGGGAATGGCAAAGCCCAGGAAAAGATAACTTGATTTTGGTGACCTTCAATGTCTTAATAACAGAAAAGAGCTGTGACAAAAAAGAAAGAAAACATTTCGGACTATCTACAAAGTGAGAATTATAAACTCTAAAAAAAAAAAGAATTGACCTTTCTGGATTACAAATACCAACTCAACTGTGACTCTAAAGCTGTCTGCAGAAAAAGGAAAACCCTGATTTTTTTAGCTATCATGGAAAACCAGAGATCTGCAGAAAGAATATACCAAGAAAAAACAAATACTTTCCAGAAGGAGATCTATGCTATGTTGCAACTAATCCAAACAACAATGATCTCAAACCACGAGGAAATTAAAAATAACTTTGAAAATATAAATGAACACATCTCCAATTTAACTTTACAACACAAAAAGTTTCAGAAAATAAAAACAGAGAGTGAGCAGAAAAAACAGACAACTGAATACGAGACAGAGGAGAGAGATTTCAAGATGGAAATTAACAATAGAAGAAAGTATGACTTAACTTAGATGGAAAAAAACTTACAGGAAATGCTGGACATGGAAAAGGTAACCTATACCCTAAAATTACAAAATAAATTCGAGGACAAGAAAAAAGATTTGACAAAATGGATTCTGTCAGGAGAACTACGAGAACTTGAGAGACAAAAAATGATAAATAAAATCAAGAAAGAAAGAAAGGAAAAGATTCTCAATGAATACGAAGGGGCGAAACCTTCCTACAGTATAAAAACATCTTACCTATTTTGCCTTTTGTATCTGCAACAACACTTTTAAGATTATAGAAAGATTCTTTGATTCAGCGAAGCATATTGATCAGGAAAGATGTTTGGCAAAAAAAGACTAAAGTGAGAATTAAGAAATTAGATGATGGGATTTACCAGAGGGAATATTTAAAAATTAAACATCTGTTTGAATATGATTAAAGAAGTAGAAAGATTTTGTATATAAATGAAGATTAATTTAAGAGGGATGAACCCCTCAAGTAACATAGTATTTTTTCTTTCTTTTTTGTGTTTTGTTTTTTGACATGAGAAATATAACAATGTTGGGATGGTTTATATAAAAGAAATGTTTTTTTTTTTTCTTTTTTTAAGATATGAGAAATGTAAAAGTGTTCGGATGGCTTGTATGAGAAAAAAAAACTTAAATACTTAAGTGTACAGTAACTAATTTTGAGAAAATCTTAAGCAGTAAGAATGCTTTGAATATTGTGGGGAAAACAAATTTAAATAAGAATTCTGTAAACAGAATCTATGATGAGGCAATTAGAAAAGAAGCTTTATATTGATATGGTTATTATTTGCAGAAACATGAGAAAAATGTCTATACTTAATTGTCATTTATTCAAATAATAAGAACTGTATTAATTTAAGGTTGGCAAAAGAGAATATTATTGGAAGAAGAGAAAATCAAGCAAAGCCACTATATGGACTATAGAATTATAGAAATTAATTGTTATTGATTCTTTTTTAAATATTAACCCAGACAACACGCTGTTTACCAAATATTAAGGTGATTATGTTAAAATCAATACAACATTTTTTTTAAAAAAAAGAAATCCTGTGGAAATAACATCAAGAGATATATGAAGAAGATCACTACAAATACTTGGGCATTTTTCAAGCTAATAACATCAAGTGCGTGGAACTCAAGAAGAAGCTTAAAATTAAAATACATTGTGAGAATGAAGATTTTAAGTTCAAACTCAGTGGCAGAAATACCATCCAGGCAATTAATACTGGGGCAATTTCAATCATTAGATACATAGCTGGAATAGAGGATTGGATGGAATCAGAACTAAAAACCCTGGATAGGAAGACCAGAAAAACAATAATAATGAGCTATGCCCTTCATTCATGCAACAACATTGACAGACTCTACTTTTGAAGGAAGATAGGCGGGCATGGAATTTTGCAAGTACACTAGATAGTTTTGTAAGAAAAATGGTCATTGGAAGAATATATGAAGGAGGATAAGAAAACACTGAAACATCATGAGGGCTTACTGGAGATACCAAAGTGGCCTGTAAGAGGGATCAAATACAGGTAGTTCTTGAATTACAATCATTCATTTAGTGACCATTCAAAATTACAAAGTGACCTTTGACCAGTTTTCACACTTATGACCATTGCAGAATTCCCATGGTCATGTGATTAAAATTTGGGTGCTTGGCAACTGGCATACATTTATGATTGTTGCATTTTCCGGAGGTCATGTGATCACCATTTGTAACCTTCCTGGTTAGCTTCTGATAAATGAAGTCAATAGGGGAAGTCAGATTTGTTTAACAACAGCATGATTCACTTAACAACTATAGTGATGCACTTAACAACTCTGGTAATAAACAGGGCAAAACTCACTTAACTGTCTTGCTTAGCAATGGAAATTTTGGGCTCAGTTGTGGTTGTAATTCAAGCATTACCTGCAAAGAATAAAAAAGAGAAATGGCAAGACAAACTATTACATAGCCAGTACACTAAAATATAAACTATCCGGAAAAGCAGATAACAGGACCTGGCAATGGCTAAGAGCAAGAAAATTGAATAAAGAGACAAAGGTGCTAATTCTGGCTGCACAAGACCAAGCTTTAAGAACAAATGCATTCAAAGCCAGAATTGAGAAGATAGCAACAGACAGCAACTGCCAACTCTGCAAAAAAGCTGAAGAAGCAGTGGACCACCTAGTTAGTTGCTGCAAGACTATCACACAGACTGACTACAAATAACAGCATGACAAAGTAGCAACAATGGTGCATTGGAATATGTGCAAGAAATACCATTTGCTACAAGCAAGATCTGACCACAAAATAGACAAAAGTAATGGAAAATGCAGAAGCTAAAGTGCTCTGGGACTTTAGAATTCCAATAGACAAGCACCTGCTACATACCATCCCAGACTTAGCACCTGCTACATACCATCCCAGACTTAGCACCTGCTGATAAGAAAGACAAAAAAGTGTGGTTACTGGACCTTGCAGAACCTGGAGATAGCAAAACAGAACAGAAAGACTTGGAGAAAATCACAAAATACAAAGACCAGCAATTAGAAGTAGAATGAATGTGGCAAATGAAAGTAAAGTTAATAACAATAATAATAGGCACCCTGGGTACAATCCCAAAACATCTGAAGCACCACTTGAACACCATTGGCATTGACAAAATTACTATCAGTCAATTGCAAAAGTAAACTTTACTTGAAAACAGCTTACATCCTGCAATGATTCCTTTAACACCATCAAATGACAACATACCAAATAACAACATCTGCCTATCCCAGGTCCTTGGTGGATAATAGGTGCATAAAAATGCCAAATCCAGTCTAATGTCTGCTGACTGTGCAGCCAACCATTACAAATTGGATATCATTAAGGATGTACAAGTTAAAAATTTGATTTGTAAAGAATACATCCAAAGAGTGAGAAAATTGCTAATGACAATATTGAGAAGTGGAAACACCATCAAAACCGGCACATATACTGCTAGAATTTTAACTGGACATAAGCAGAACTGGACAATTTGGACTTAAAAACAATAAAACTGATGACTATTTACTATGTCTTACAACCCCATAATAATATTGATAGATTATACTTCAAGTCAAACAAACTGTCAAAGAAGTAGAGTATGCATTGGCTGATTATGTATTAGATAGCAAATAACAAAACATGAATATTGATATTATAATATAGTATATTGGAGAATGATGGCTCAGCTATTAAAGACACTGAGCTTGTTACCTGACAGCCAGAGTTTGAGATCTGAGTGCCACACGATGGGGTGAGCTCCTGCTATTTGCCCCAGCTCCTGCCAACCTAGCAGTTCAAAAGCATTCAAATGCAAGTAGATAAATAGGTACCATTTTAGTGGGAATGTAACAGCATTCTATGCAGCTCAGGGTATAATCATGCTGGCCACATGACCACAGAAGTATCTTCGGACAATGCTGGCTCTCTTGGCTAAGAAACAGAAATGATCACCACCCCCTAGAGTCAGTCACAACTTGACAGAGGAAACCCTTACCTTTATAATATAATGTAATGAAATGCAAACAGAATTTTGGCAAGGAAAAGCTTTACATGGTCAATTTCTACAAAAGATTGAGGGAAAAACCTTGGAAAATATTTAAAATATCTGCAAATTGAAAAAAATTCCAAAAACAACAGCAACAAATTGGTCTGTATTGATCATTGGCAGGAATAAATATAACATATTTGAAAGAAAGATTCATAACATAAAATTGGGGTATTTTCAAAATATTATGTAATGTTCATTGAGCTGTTGAATAGCAATATTTTCTCGCCTCTAAATAATTGAAATATATTTTGAAACAGGTGGTGGTGTCTTAATAGTGGAAATGCTTCTTGATGAAGACAGGAGAGGGCCTTTAGCAGCCCATATCTACTCCTTGTTAATATTGCTCTACCTTGAAGGGAAAGAACGGTCAGCAACTGAGTTGAATGTGCTCCTCCACAAAGCTGGTTTCCAAGAAATTGAGCTAAAGAAAGGAAACCTCTTTCATATTATTCTAGGAAGAAAATAATGTCCTCAATTTCTTCCTGTTGAATGTTTAAGAGGAAATTGCAGTAATTAAAGTCTTGATTTGTTAATTACAGGTATATTCTATTCTTCTTCCATGTCCACAGATTACATAGGTGATCCTTTTCTTATCACAAAACAGTTTCACCATAACTAGGGATTCCTAATCATGGCTGCAAAAATCCTGAGAACCAATTCTAGGCAATAAAGAGATAGATGAAACTTATCATCTTTATATACAATCTTCTTACACACATTACAAACAAATGATAGAGTATTAGAGAAAATCTGAAAGGTCCGGATCAGGATTCTGACCCATATATATTGCTTTGCTAATTCAGTATTGTTAGCTCCTCTAAAAAGCAATTAAGCACTAGAAATTCTGCAACACACAGGACACAATAGGTGCTAACAAGATAAATAAAAATATAAACCATTGGATTCAAGCCTACCCACAAGGAAATTAACAATTAGTGCTCGAAACTCAAGGTTTTTAGATAATGGCCATGTAAAATAACAACTTCAGAAATATTACCTCATTCATTCTACCCTTAGTTATGTATTTCAATATATCTACATTGACCTAATCAAAAAATTAACCTCATTAATGCTGTATCCAATTAATAGTGATTAATTGTAAAGTGGGCTTATAACGTCATCACTATTTAATCTTTTCTATTTTCTATCACTGTCAATAAACTAACTGCATACTATGTTAATGTTTTAATCATGTCCTGGTCTCTTGTTCAAATACACTACTGCATACCCCTAAGATATTCTCATACAAGTGCTATTCCATAAGCAAATCTCATTCAATATTCCAGTTCTCCAGATACAGCAGTGAAGTTCACAAACTCTATGACTTTGTTATGAGACTATTTATTCTCATTCTTTGCTTTCTAATCATAACCAGATAGCAAATCAGAAAAAGATAAATATAATTAGATCTGCCTTGAGTTGGATTCTAGCCTTATGCCAGGTCCTATGAATTGAATCCTGCCAACTGATTTTCCCATTATTAGGGGTACTTTCCAGTCTATAGACATGAGAATGTTCCAGATACCTTATTTCTGCGGGAAAGTATCAAGATGATACCTTTACACCTTTATAAAACAGCTGAATGATAGGAATGTAAAGCTATTTAAAGTGACTAGGACTGTATAATATATAAAGAACCTGCTTTGATCACATTAATAGATAACCTACAATAGAAACTGGGATCCTTTGACTGAACCACATCAAAAGATATCACATGTGATATATGAGGAGATGTGCTACATGTAGCAATGACTCATACCTTAGCTCTAAAGATATTATTTATGACCTTGATGGGCCTTTTTACATTTTGAGTTGCAAGAATATGGATCTCATTTGTTTGGCACAAGACCAATGTTTTTCAGCTTTGTTCCCCTCTAATGAGGCCATTCAAAGGATGGGATATTACTATTACTCATAATGTAGATAAATTTTAGTTCACTGCCATAGCGATGAGGCAGCAAATAATGTCTAATGAAATTGTATCTGTCTGATACCTTCAAAATTTTATCTTCTCCCCTTTTTAACTCTTTTAAATTCTTTTAACTGTTCTTTTTATCAACTACTATACAACCCATGATGATCCATTGGATTCTTACCTAAACAGATGAACAAAATGAACCTAGGCAGGCAAAAAAGCAGTGAAATGAGGAATGCTTCTGACTTTCTGCGTAGCACAGGACAAAGGAACCAGGAAGGAAGGAAAGGTAGGAAGGAAGGGACAATGGGAGCTGCAGCACTGCAGCCTTCCAGTCCCGTGAGCGTCGTTTGGCTGTGCTCCAGGCCTGGCATTCATCAGCTGTTCGGCGGCCAAGAGACAGAGCCTTTCAGCTTCAGGCCGCTCCATCGGCCCTTGGCTCCCTGCCTCGGCCTTCCGCCCATCAGCTGTTCGGTGGCTAAGAGTAGGAGCCGCTCAGCTATTGGTCGGGACGCCCACGGAGCCGACATCTACGCTACCAGGTAGAATGGTGCTGGCCGCTGGTCTCCTTTGCCGCCCCGCATATCGTCCTCGACCCCTCCCCCCACCCATTCATGTCGAGCCGCGGGGGCTTGACGGGGAGAGAGGGAGGGAAGGAGGAAGAGACAAAGAGAGAGGTGAAGGAAAGAAGGAAGGCAGGGACAATGGGAGAGAGGGAGGGAAGGAGGAAGGGACAAAGGGAAGTGAAGGAAAGGAAGGAAAGAAGGAAGGGGAGGAAGGGAGAGAGGGAGGGAAGGAGGAAGGGACAAAGGGAGATGAAGGAAAGGAAGAAAAGAAGGAAGGGACAATGGGAGAGAGGGAGGGAAGGCAGGTAAGCACCTGCCCCAATCGCATCCCCCTCCACCAAAGACCCACGGATTACCCCCATAGGCACCCTGCAACCTGAGTGATCAGCTGGCCACGCCCCCCGGTCATTGATCACATGACCCTGGGACACTCTGAATGTCATAAGTATGAATCAGTTGCCAAGCATCCGAATGTAAATCACAACACCCTGGGGATGCTGCAATAGTCATAAGTGTGAAAAATGATCATAATTCGCTTGTAACTTCAAACAGTCACTAAGCGAATTGTTGTAAGTCGAGGACTACCTGTACTTTCTCATTTTTTCCTTTTTTGGGGGGGAGTCAGGTTTTTGATTCCTTGTTTGCGAGTGGTGGTACTCGGATATTGCCTTATCCAAAAAGTGG
The DNA here is from genome assembly GCF_001527695.2 of Protobothrops mucrosquamatus. Taxonomy (NCBI): domain Eukaryota; kingdom Metazoa; phylum Chordata; class Lepidosauria; order Squamata; family Viperidae; genus Protobothrops; species Protobothrops mucrosquamatus. The sequence goes on along the minus strand of NW_015386639.1, from coordinate 267,335 downwards.
TACAATGGGTGAAAAGGTTGAAAAGCCCTGACCTAGATGACCTGGCTAGTCATCAGGAGGAACTTCCAGAGTGTAATAGCTGCCAGTCAGGGGGATAAATTGCCATATGAAATAGTAAATCCTTTTTCTGTGGCAGTCTTCAAACAGATACTCTAGGAAGAAAATATTGTTGCCCGATTCCTTCCTGTTCAATGTTTAAGATGAAATTGGAGTAATCAAAGCCTTGATTTGTTAATTACAGGTATATTTTATTCTTCTTCCAGAATCTATAGATTATGTAGCTGATCTTTTTCTTATCACAAAATGTTTCACCGTAACTATGGATCCCTGATCATGGCTGCAAAAATCCTGAGAACCAATTCTGGGCAATAAAGGAATAAAGGAAACTCTTATCACATAACAAAAATTAATCTCTTTATAGATCTTCAATTTTTCCCATTCTGAGACACAAAATCTTCTTACACACATTAAACAAACGACAGAGTACAGGAAAAAATCTGAAGGGTCTGGATCAGGACTATAACCCACACCTATTGCTTTGCTAATTCAAAAAGCAATTAAGCACTAGAAATTCTGCAACACACAGGCTGCAATAGGGGCTAACAAGATAAATAAAAGTATTAGCTATAGGATTGCAAGCCTAGCCACAAGGAAAATATCAATTAGCGCTGAGAACTCAAGGTTTTTAGATAATGGCTATGGTGAAATAACAATTCCAGAAACATTATCTCATTCTTTCTACCCCTAGTTGTATATTTCAATACCCATGTATTAACCCAATCAGTAAGATAAACTATTATCACTGTATCCTATTAATAGACTAATTACTATATGTAGATATTATAACAATCAAATTTAAAAAATGATTTACATAAGTTGTAAAAGGGACTTATAACTTAATTGCTCTTTAAGCTTTTCTATTTTACCACTGGTACTGAATTTGTAAATAAACAAATTTGCATACTGTGTTAATTTTTTAATTGTGTCCTGGTCTCTGGTTCAAATACACTGTACCTCTAGATGTTCTCGTGCTATTCCATAAGCAAGTGTCATCCAATATTCCAAAATTTCTCCAGTTATAGCAATAAACTTCAGAAAGTTTATGACCTCTTCTGAAATCAAGATTATATCTAAACAGGGTATGCACCAGGCCCAACACAGATGGTTGCCATCTATTTTTTATTTCCTTCCTTTGAGAAAATTTATTCTCATTCTTTGCTTTCTTATTATAACCAGGTAGAAAACTAGTAAAATATCAATGCACTCCTCATTTTCCCCTCCTCACCCCATAAACAAGCTACACAGTTTGCTAAAGAAACGACAAAAAATGATTATTTTAATTTTCTCCAATGCACAAGCTGCTTTCAAACGTCGCCCACAACCTTCCATTCTTTCCCTTGGGTGGCGCCGCTGAGCCGCGTTTGAGTTTAAATACCCTGATCATTTTAAACGACCATCAGGAGGTTCTGGGGTACAGTACTGTACTTAATGTTTCTGAACCTCAACTTTTTAAAATGTGTAGACTTCAACTCCCAGAATTCCAGGAGGTGAAGTCCGCTTATTTTAAGGTTCCGAGTTGAAAAGCGCTGCTCTAGGAGAATCAAGCAACCAGGCTCTGTGCGAAACCTTGTCTGGCCACAAAAGTTGACCAGCAGGATTTTCAATAAGGAAGCGCACCGTGCCTTATTGAGCCTGGAATCTGCTCAGGTCAACACTTCCCACTCACCATAAATCTAATGTATCGCAGTGAGTTCTTTTAATTTTTATTTCAGCAGGAAAAGCATGCTATTTTAACTGGAGAAGCTGAAGACTAATATTTTCATTAGTGAGGGTCCCTTTCGTGATAAAAAATCAAGAAACCACCTAATGCCAGAAAGCTGCATTATCCCTAATACCTGCTTTGTGAATATAGTATCATTTACTATGCTTCACGTTTCCGATTACTTACTCCACTTGTAGTTGAGCGGCAACGGATCCACACTGGAGAAACAAATGCCTGCCTGAAAAGTTGAAGCCATTCTCTGGTCTTTTGCTGCCATCCAGTGGTCATCAAAATATCTGCAGCCCAGATCTGGGAACGGAATTGATGGTCCATGAAGACAGAACTATATGCATTGTTACTGGAAAACTCTGAAGAAATAATAATTCTGTTGGATTCCCCCATTTGTCAAGTAAAGTATTATTGCCAGTCCAATTCTGTTGGGTATCCCCATTTATTTAGATGAAATTTTAAATTGGAGGAGGCTGAGTTAAACAATGTCTTTTAGAAGCTCCAAACTCATGAAACATGGAATATCAACACTGTATGCCTCATGGGATTTTCTGCAGAAGAAAACTTATAATAAATGCTATTATGACTCATATAAATTGTATTTTAGAAATGTGCTACCATATATTATGTTTTTTTAATTTGCAGTAGTGTTGCTTTGTCCTTTAATTGGCAGAAATAAACATATTTACAGAAGTATTCAGAAAGTATTTCTGCATAAAATGTTCTTTAGTTAACAATCCTACTGAATGCATTACGACATAATGGTGTTCAGATTGGTATTGTCAGAATCAGATTTGCTCATATGACACTATACACGCACACATGCACACGCACACAATGTGGTGACATACATTATGTATGTCAAAGGCAGACAATGTAATGCCTTCAAGAAATCCAATCACCTAAAAATATGGTTAGCTGCAAAGACCTAGAGAAGTTGTATTATAAAATCATCATCATGTGCCATCAAGTGGATGTCAGCTCTTAACCACCACATAGACTTTCTCCAGGATGATCTATCCCTAGCCTGGTCCTTCAGGTCTACCAACAATGCATCCTTTTTTGCTGCAATTGAGACCAATTGCAATTTGTGGGAATCATAATCTGGTGACACAATATTCAAAACTTGTACAGCATAAATACCAGACATTTTCTTCTTTACTTTTCTGTTTTATTTTACATAACAATTATAATTAATAGATGCATTGTTGTCCTTTTTTCAACACAGCTCAGTCCCTTTTGAAATATGAATCAACTTGACTAAATTTACTCATCATACTATGTTATACAATCTGTAACATATAGCTTAGTTTGTTTGCTAAGCCATAATTACCTAGGTCCACACAATGTATTAAGCCACAATGATGGTTTGTACATCTCAGTGCCTGGATTCATAAAACACAGTTAAAAAGAAACAATTTATGTTTCATGAATCTATTTTGCTTTTTGTTTTTTCCATTTCTTTTTCTCTAAGATATTTGTGTTCTTTACTGGCTATTCTTCTACTATCAGTACATCAAATTCTCTTCTAATTTCTACTCTTCTCTTCCTTAAAGCAGCAAGTCTTTTTTACAGTACATCCCATAGCTTTAGGAGACTGAGAACTTGTAATTAAATCTAAATGGGCCATATTTCCATTTAGAAAAAGTACTAGTGAAAGGTAGACATTGTATTATGGATATTCTATCTAGAGGAATTGGAGTATTCATTCTCAACAGGAAGCTGCTTCATAACAAGTCAGATCATTCAAGATTGCCTATGTCAAGTAGCTGGACATTTGAACTGATAATCTATAGCATGAACAATATAAAACCTTTCTCCCTCTGATAGATGATCAAAGATATAATTAATTGTAAATTGCTAGCAGAGAATCCCTCTGCAGCAGCTTTTTGGGGTTTCAACTAGTTAGCCTGATTGGACACTCTTAAGGATTGAACTGAATTTTATACATGCAAAGTATGTAAATTGAATGAATGAATGAATGAATGAATGAATTAATTAATTAATTAATTAAAAAAAAAACATGAGTTGCATCACCGAGCTCTCATAAGGGGAGAGAGGGGATGTGTGGAACCCAAGTATAAGAATGGCTAATTAAAAGAATGATCTTATATGGCACTAGACTCTGACCTGAGAAACCTTTGTCATCTGCAACATATACTGTAGACTGCCTTATACAAAATCAAGAAGGTCAATGCCTCATGTTAAGATATAACTTAGGCTGGTTTCCCTCTTCTACCTGAAAAGGGCTAGATATGAAAATGGGTGGAATTGTAATCATGTGATTACAGGGACACTGTGGCAGCTGCAACTGCGAACCCATTGTAATTTCTCCTTGTTTAGCACTGTTGTAATGAAATGGGCATTAAGTAAATGGGCATTAAACGAGGACTACCTGTAATCCTTTTGCAACCACCACCACCACCCTTATGGCTTATTCAGGACTAGGTTTGCATCCCATCACATAAGAAGAAAGTAGTAATACTGTGACAGAAATGTCAGATGAACAGGCATTTCAGAAAAGGGAAGTGGCACAAAATCACACATCTAAGTTAGAAACATGGCATAGATAATACAAAGGTTCACCTTTTTTTCATCAATTACAGCAAGGTCTGTTACTATATAGATCACAGTATAAAACATATTAAGACTAATGGGTATAAGGGAACATCTAATAATTCTTGTGAGACATCTTTGCAATGATAGGTTACTGTAAAAATCGAATCTGGAGGAACAGAATGATGAGACAAGGAAACATCCCATCCCATATCTGATTAATGTATAGGAATGACAGGACAGAAAGAAATGACATCTGGCATCAAAATAAGGTGCCGAAAGATGAAGAATTTGAGATACACAGATGATACTATTTTGATAGTAGAAAGTAAAGATGACTTAGATGTTGCATTGTGGAAAAAAATGGTGAGAATTTGTAATTCAGGGTAGTAATAATAATAAGAACAACAACAACAACTTTATTACAGTCATAAACCAGCAATAGACATCACTTTTTACAATATATTAAGAAAAAAAATAAAATAAAAATAGTACTGACATTAATAGTAAATAATAACATCCCTGTTAAGAAAATACATGTTCTCAAAATGTTAGGGTCACTCCCTAGTTTACGTGAGTGGATAGCCGGTTAGTGTGTGAGTAAATATAATGTTCCAAACATTATTAGAGATATCTCCAAAAAATTGGCACAAGTTGACAGCTATAAATCTGTAACCAATTTTTTTCTTGTGGACATTGCTGCAACACAGTATTTTGCCACTGCATGCGTGATAGAAGGGTTTGAGTCCTGGAGGAGAAAGCCTACATAAAAATTGTCTGCCCTCCCTGGCAATCTCTCTAATAAGGGGAGAATATATGCTGTCCTATAAACTCGGTATAACTCACAATACAATAAAACATGTGAGATGTCTTCGACTTCTCCTTTACCACATATACATACCCGTTCTGCTATTGGTGTTCTCTTATATCTGCCCTGGAGGAGTGCTGAGGGAAGAATGTTAAATCTGGCTCTGAAGAAAGCTATTCTTTGTTTTGGGAAGGTCAGATCATTCAGATATCTTGCCGATTCCCACACACCCTGTTTGATTCTATCCCTACTGTGGCAAGTTCTTCTTGGAACTTCATGTCCTTTATTCTATTGGATACTACTTGCTTTGCTTGGTTAAAGCCTAGGGACATTAAGAATACCGAAGAGAGCCCATAAGAGCCCAGTTTATGATCTATCGCCTGCTTCCAGGGGGAAGGGAAGTTGTCAGTCAGTACTAACGGGGACAGTCCCTCTGGAAAGAAATGCATTTTAAGCCAGCAAATGATCATCATCTTCCAGGCTCTTACCTGGATTTGGGGCATGCCTGTCTCAATTCTTAATTGGGCATTTGGGGTTCCTTTGGGAGGTGAGAAATTGTGATTGTTCACTTGTTTGGATGTAGAGACTGTAGAGATTAAGACTCTAAGTGACTTAAGTTTTCCTCTTCATAAAGTTAGTATATTCTTATTGTATATATATAGTTGATAGTAATAGTGGTAATTTGTTTGTTTGTTCTGAGAGAGAGAAAGATGGATAATATGCGGGAAGTAAAGAGGAAGTTAATTCTAGCAAGGACAGCACTCACGATCTAACCAGGTTCAGAAAGAAAATGTCATTTCAACAACAATCAAAATATAAAAGCAGTAGCTTTTTTCCAGTTATAATATATACTTCTGAAAGCCGGATACTAAGAATGAGTGTGAAAGAAAAAAGGAGACTTTGTGGACTTTGAATTACAGATTTTGAGATGGTTACTAAAACTATAATGAAATACAAAAAGGACCAAATGATTTGGTTAGGAACATATAAAGATTGCTCCCTGGAGTAATAAACAGCTAGCACAAATGCCCATCCTCGGGGCATGCAATGTAAACAGATGATGCCCTGAGGAGCAGGGGAAATATGCTTAGCAAGATTGAGATACATAGAAGAGGAAGATAACAAGGACAGGAAAAGTGGTATCATTGGAATGTCCCAGGAAGCATTATGGGTTTTCACCTGTGGTAGGTGGCAGTGGAAGTCACTGTCCTTACCATTATCAATAGTTGGGTTTTAGTCAGTGGTGTCTAACTAATATGATTACATGTATAATATAATGATGTTCTTCTCTCTCATTAAAACGTATAGTTTTGGGACAACTTTTAATACCAGCTGTATCTGAAGTTTTCAGAAGCCATATGCTTCCTTGGAGTCTTTAGCTGTCTAGGAGATGGTACATCTTTTCCACTGCTTGAAAATGCATAACAGGCAGCTTCATCATAGGAATCACTTATGGCACCTGCTCTCTGTTCCTCATGGGAATCAGTTATTTCTATATGTAGCCATTCAACAAACACAAAGGAGAAATCAATTCCAAACCTCTGTGTACATATGTCCCGTATGTTATTACTGGTAGCTTAAAAAGCAAGGTCGCTATTGTAATTAAAATAAAAATTGCTTTCCTAAGACCAAACTCCTTGGTGTGGTAGCCTTTCATTAATTTTGTGTGGGAATGATCTTTGGAGAAAGAGTTGTAGACCTGGCAAGGGTCAGATAAAAGGCAGCTGAGTTTGCAAAAGGAATAGGAGAGTGGCGTTGTCTCAGAAGGTTTCTTGATTGTAAGCTGTCTAGAGTTGCTTCCATGAAGATGAGCGGCATACTGTATAAGTTTAATAAATAAAAATTAATAAAAAATACCATATTATTATATAAGCTAGATTCCAATTAGTTCACAAAAGTTACCCAATCATTTGGCAATTATTCTTCACTGTGCAAACATGGATGGATTCTATATATGCTATATGTCTATATATGTTTTATAGATCTCACAGAGCAGAGTTAAGTGAGTCCTAACAATATAGGACTAAGTTGTTCAGAGGTTGCCTAATTCGCTCTTTGGGGGCACCAAAGTTTTTAAAAGGAGTTGTAAAATATATTAGCTGTACTGCAATCTAGAGATATAGTAGGTATAACACATTATTCAGATTTTATTTTCTGTGAGTGGACTACTCACAGGAGGAATAAAATGATGACTGGGAATCTTTAGTTTATTTGCTCTGAACAAAATGGAAACCTTTTGTAACATCTAATACATGCCAATTCATATAATAGCCAGAAGCTTTGGATTTGTTGACAGAGCTGGTTAAAGGAACTCAAAAATATCTGATTATATTATTTCCAGTTTGCTCTTATATTAATGTAATCACTCTTGGATGCACAGTAGATATAAAAGCTTTATTGGCTGGGCAGAAATGTGTTGTGTTTTCCTGTTATAAGGAAGGATGCTAGATGAATGTATATAATGTATAGTCTCTCTCTCTTTCTGTTTCTCTCTCTCTCTCTCTCTCTCTCTCTCTCTCTCTCCCTCACACCTAAAAGCTTCCTTTGAGCCAGAACTGCAATCATCAGCTTTGATTCTTAGAAATTTCTAGGACTTTATTTTAATCACTGCCTGAAAAATAAAGCATTTCAATAACAGAACATTTTTCCAGTCAATATGTGGCATAAAAGAAAGTAAATGATGACGAAGAAAAATATATAGTGAACTTTTAATTACTTCTTTCTTAACCGATTGACTGATTTTAGAAGTGAAAAATGCCTTTTGTAAAATTGAAGTTGGTGCCTTATCTACTTAAAAAAGTAAAAAATCTCTCTCTCTCTCTCTCTCACACACACAACAATATTTTGGGAGAAGGAGGTATATTTTTAATGACATGCCAAATTGCAATATTTGAGTTATTTCATTTCTTGATTGAGCATAATTGGGAATTTGGTTTCCCCACTAGTAAATGATTAACTTTTAAAATAATGCATTGTTTTATTTTCAATAATGCAAACTATTGAATAAGTCAAATGCAATGTTTTCATTTTGTTTTTTAGTTAGACAGATGCCCAAAAGCATCTCAAAAAAATCAAAGTTATAGGCTTAAACTCTAAAAACACTACACAACATAATATTAATGCATGCAAATATCTGTATATGCTATTTTATCCTTTTCCTCCATCTCCTAACCATATCACTCAGTCTGAAGTGAAAAAAAAATAAACTCAAAATCTCACAGAGTTAATAAAAACCAAGTAAGGAATTCCACCACCACTCCCCATTTTTTTTTCAAAGGAGCAAAATGGAAAATATTACTCATAGCAGAGACGTAATCTTGTGCAAATCTCAGATTAGTTATAAAATTATGGAATATGTATCATAGCATCCCAAGGCTGCATGTCTTATGAATATCCAGATTGACGTCTGTCCATCAGTTGATGTGCTGCGGAATCTCCAAGATTCTTAATGATAAAAGCTAGAGATTTAGAGTTTCGGTTTTTCTTTAACGATACTAGATAAAGATGACTGTTGCCCTCACCTTGTCTCCTTCCTGTGTCTGTGTTGATCTTCTGCAAACAGTCCTTGGTTGAAATGTTTGGGTAATGGAGCCATCAAACATGACTCATCAAAGGTCAAGGACTGTTAAAAAGATATATAGTGTCTGACTAGAATTACTGACTAAAGTAAGAACATAGCCCTTTTCTCTGGAGTAGTATAGCTTTAACTGAGACCAAAGACAGAGCTTACAGGACTAAGAAATGTTGTTGTTTTTTTAGAATAAGAAGCAACTGAGAATTTCTTGAGTTAATGGAGGAAAATTTTCAGCCATATTGCTTTACACAAATAAAGCCCGTCACTGCAAACAATGCAGTTTGAGAGCTCTTAAAATCAATGAATTATTATTTCCATCATGTCTTATTATTATCACTATCATCAAATAACAGAAACCAAATTATACACTTAAGTTCCAGAATTCCATCATATAACAGCTGACAGCTGATTTTGGTTGATCTTAACAAAGTAAATGGGATCAGACCTGGTTAATACTTTGAGGAATTACATTCAGAAAATCCTAGAGCTATAAGATAGAAAGAACATTTTTTTTAAATGTCCAGAATAATACAATAGAAATTCATTTTTGTTTTGTTTAATATGCACTCAAATAGCAGCCAAGCTGGATTAGTGACTTTCCATAAAATGCATGATCATATTTTGTCCTTTTTAATCACTTCTAAGCAGTCCTTTACTATAAAGGATAGGGATAAATACTTCAATATGTGTGTAATGTGTTTTGTGTAATTGTGCATATATGTAATGTTTGAACTTATATCAAACAAAATTAATTAATACTATGTCCTCTCATTACATGGAAGGAGTGGGACATGTACATTTAGACCTTGTTTTCTTTTATATTTATATTCCTACCCGTGTATAATAAAATATATTGTAAATGTATAATGAAATACTTTTTGGTATATATCTTAAGCAACATAGTTATCAGAAAGGTTTTGCCCTACAGCTGGATGACAACTCCCGTCAACTGACCTAACATGGCCTCCTGATGGGCGCAATGAGAGTTACGCTAGAGAGCACAAAGATGAGGAAGTAATGTGGTCCCATCACAGTGATCAAAGGCAATTCATCATAATGAATGGATAACATGACAGTGCTATATAATTTGTTTTGGACTAGAGTTACTCAGAAATCAAAACAGCAGGAAGCTCTGATATCAGCAGTTTATTTAGTAGGAAATTAAGGGTAATCAGCTTGAATCAGCAGACATTTATTGTTGCAGGAAGTGCAATCTATTGACAGAATGTTATTATTCTTTAAAAAATGTTCTTACCTTTTGTTTCAGTTTTTACTGAGTCATTAGGACACGGGATATATAGCTAATATGACTGGTATGTTATTACAAGAAGCAAACCTTTAAGCATCTGTGTTAGGGTATTCTTGATTTATACTTTCTAAAGTTTTTCTTAAAAAAATTCTGCCTACAATTTCAAACAAAACCCATCCCCATTGTTACCTATCATCTAATTTTCTTATTAACATTTGTGCCTAATTCCAGACCCAAAAAAAATATCTCTCAAACCAGCAATATAAACTTGAACCCTCTCCCAAAACGTTTGGCTTCCATGGGTAATTCATAAGTTGCTATTTGAATTACACTTCTTAATAAAACTGAAGTCACCAATATTAAGCAAGGAGTAATCCTGTTAGCAATTTAACTTTAGCAAGTAAACCTTAAATTCAACAGAATTTAGTTTTTGTTCTGGGTTAGTCTTTGTAACTTTTCGCTGCAAAATGTTTGTGATCTCATATTATCAAAATAGTCAGGTATAGTTTTCAACTATTGTTACCATTTTCTATAAAGCACATTACCTTGGGATCTTTACTCTGAGCATCTTTGCACCTGTGAACACATTTTCTTAGACCTGAATCTTTTATTTTGCTCACATACATAGATACCTTAACTCAGTGTTCCTCAGTCCTGGCAACTTTAAGATGTGTGGACTTTAACTCCCAAAATTCCCCAGCCAGTGTGGCCCAATCCTGTCTCAGTGCTTCAGCTATTTGCTTTCTGTAAAATATGGATTTGAGCCAAAAAGTGAAATGGAGTTTGGATAATAAAAGGATGCTTTTATATGTTGAAGTTTAATCCCCATTTTTACCATGCATTTAGATTCTTGGAAAAGCTGGTTTTAAATCTTTACTAATTTGTTTTCTGCAAATATGGTCTCTTAGGTCTAACAAGGAACAATTACCGTGGCTATTGTACTGTTGAAGGAAAAGTCTTCATCATGGTTCAGTCCAAGCTGGGAATAAACAACATGGTGACTGCTTTAGAAAGAAGGTTGCAGTTTATTGAAGAGGAGAGCCAGACAGAAAGATGGCTCTGGAAGAAAAAAGAGTGAGAACATGTAGGGAGTGGGTTTTTATACCCTCTGTAGCCTTTTGTTTGGAGTTGTTCCTGTGGCATGAACTTTAACCTGAGTCTGAGTGTGCCTTTCTGGTATTCTGATGGTGGTGGGTTAATCCTATTATGTCCAAAGGTCATATCCTACTTCCTGGGGCTGATGACTCAGATTTTTGGTGTGAGGGGTTGTTGATTCCAGGGATCTTTCTTCCTAATCCCAGTTTCCTGACTCCAGCCTTTCTGACAAGATTATCACATCTGTAATTCTGCAGACTTGGTTTCTGTTTGGGACAGAGAGACTTGAGGGGTGGGATTGGTTTCTGCTTTTAAAATCCTTTAGGGAAACATATTCTGCCTTTTAAATATTTCCAAAAATATTTCTTTCGGGGGGGTTGGCTTCCTACAAATCCCCCCTTTGTGCCATAATAGTGTGGGTGACACACTTTTATTGGCACAAGATTAAAATTGATCTGATCAGGGAGACTTGGTAAATAAACTTTAAACTGTTAATGCAAAAAAAGGGAGGCACTAATAGAGTTCAGCCATGAAGGTCTAAAGCTAGGGCAAAAGTTCTGTTAGATGGGGGGGGGGAAATTATAGCGTCCAATATTCTGTGCCAATTCTTTTTAAATGTTGGATGTCACTTTGAGCTTCCAGTCAGGTTTTGAAGCACAGCCATGGTTTGCCTCAGTACATAACTGCCTGCCCAAGTTGTTTCCTGCCTTAGCTCTTAGTTCAGTGCATCCAGGTTTGTAATGTCCAATTGAGGTTAGCCAGTATGCAAGCCAGGCTATTACATTTTCTTAAATTGCACATAGTCAGCCCTAGGTCTCCCAATCTGAGTCCACCAGTGCAAGATATTCAGGGCTTAGGTGTCAGAGGTAAGTCTTCATCCTGGTTCATCCAAGCCGGGAATATTATCATTATTATTATTATTAAATAAGCAACATGGCGACTGCTTTGGAAAGATGGTTACAGTTTATTAAAGAAGCAGAAAGATGGTTCTTCAGGTAAGAGCAGAGGAGAGAAGAAGAAGAGACTGAGCACATGGGCAGTAACTTTTTATACCCTCTCTAGCTTTTTGTTTGGAAGTTTTCCTGTTCCTGTGGCGTGAACTTTGAGGCTATTTCCTGTGTCACGTATTCTGACCTGAGCCCAGGTGTGCCTCTCTGGTATTACTTGATGGTAATGATTAGTCCTATTATGTCCCAAAAATCATCTGCTTCCCTGGGGATGGGACTAATGACTCTTAAGAGTTTCTTTTGTCTTGAGTTTCCTGGCTCCAACTTTCCTGATGGTTTTACATCTGCATTTGTATAAGGCTAGCTACTGTTTGGGGCAAAGAAATTTGGGGGCCAAGTTTAGTTTCTGCTTTTCAAAAAATGCTTTTAAAAATCCTTTTGGTGAAAAATATATTTTCCTGCCTTTTTAATATTTCCTTCTCTGGGCTAACTTCCCTCATAGGTTTGGAGATCTCTTTTCTGCTACTTCTCTAGTCAGGGCATATGAATTGCAAATCTCCTAAGAGGGGCTGGTTCCCTCCCCCTTGAAATTTGCAGGAAGTTGTACATGCAAAGTTTTAATGACACAGGGCAAGAATCAGGCTGGAGTTTTACTGAAGGTAGGTGAAAGAGATAGACTCAGTGTGATTATGAATGGCGTGTGTGCGTGTGTGTGCAGCTACTAATACAAAACAGGCAATACAAATATTCTGAATAAATTTTCCTCCCACCAGACAGAAATCCAAGGTGTTCAGGAATTGCTGTGCCAACTATTCCCAAATGCCATCACTCCATAAATACATTCAACTGCTTAATTACAACATAAATGGGGCAAGAAAGAAAACCTTACAGTGAGTTTCTACCCTCCCCCCATAGTCTTCCTAATTTTCTTCTGAGGCTTCACGTGCAGACCAATGGCTCCAGGACTCCTTCCTTCCTCTGCAGGCATCTGGGGGAATGGTAGGACTTGGGAAGATCTGTTCCACTCAGGTTGCATGGTAGCTTTTTAGTGGATGGCTGGATTCAAAACCCAATTCCATAGCTCAAATTGATGGAGGCAGCATCTGGGTCTGTGTGTTCTGCTTCCAAAGGTTTGGGGGCAGGGCTGAAAGATATAAGAACAAGGTCTCCCCACCTTTCTGGGTGGACTCTCCCAGGAGAGGCAGACAAAGGCATGGAGAACAAAGGATAAGAAAAGGAGAAGTAGAAATGTGGGGGTAGCTTGCAGACAGAGTTTGAAAAGGCATTAATACCACAGTGGCTAAAGGAACAGATAAGATGGGGACAACACAGATGAGGACAAAAGAAAGGCTGGATTCTGGTAAGAGAACATAAATGAAAGGTCTCACTTCTGAACTGAACATTTGCAACATGTTAGGACTTAAGGACTTGAAACTTGAAAAATGATGGTCACGTTTCAGGAAAAGGATACAGTAGACAGATAAAACCCATTTACAACACATACAGTAAATGCAAGAGTGAAACTTTTCCAGCAGATGAACTTAAAACATTCCCTCTTGCTAACTTTGGGCTGTTCTTAAGAGTACAGAGACAGAAAGGGGAAAAGAAAAAAAAACATTTTTCTTCACTCTGTTGGCCAGACAAACAGAGTGAGGGTATTTTCCTTTTGGTGGCTTATTTTAAGCAGAATTTCTAGCAGAATTTTAAAATTATTTTCTCTTTGGATTATAGACAATAAACAGTCACATTTACCTCACACAGAAAGACTTTTACACACATATACACACAAAGACAAGGAAAAGAGAACAGAAAAGAGAAACAGAAGTCTTACTTTTACACATCCTAGTCATTCCCACCATAAATCTCAGTTAACTCAAATTAGGGACAGCACAAATCTTAAACATACCACGTGGTTGGGGAGAGAGGAGAGAGAGACTTTTGACATCTAAAATGAAGATAACACTGCATATATCCTTTTTTACCTTTATTATACATACATACGTACGTACGTACGTACATACATACATACAGTATATATACAGAAAGTTTTTCAGACAGACCGGTCTGATTGATTGCACCTTGGCATTTTGACTGCTATACTGCAGCTCTACTTTTTTTATAATCTCTTTTGCCTTGCAGCCCCCCAACTAGGGGCGTTATATATATATATAAGCTCAGAATCCAATTGTATGTACAGTACTCTGCACCACTTCATGATCTACTGACCATAAGGGGGCAGTGAAGGATTCACTAGTACCCTGGCCCTCTTTGTCACACTCTCTGTTCTTTTTCTATGAGATTCTAATCTTCAGAAGATTCCTTCAGTCTTTCTTGGCAGGCGTGTTTTTGGACTCTCCTTTCCAAAGGAGGAGGTTGAATGGGTACTAGGCTTTGCCTACTCACTTTATGTAATTGAATTGTAAGCTGCCCAAAGTCATTTACTGAGATGAGCAGCTAGAACTCAACCAAACAATCAAACAAAGAAATAATAAATCTCCCTTCTATTATGTTTCTGCCATTTTAATCATTGTTTGTATTAGTCTCCTGCAACTTCCAACAATTCCATTAGCACAAACCCACAGCAAAGTGCGATCTTAAATACAGCTATATGAATTTTTGCAGCCTTAAAAAGCTTCTGAATTTTATTTCAAATGTGACGATGGCAAAGGTAGGTGGCTGGCTGGCTGAAGATCAATTTGAGATGAATTCTCTCCCCTGGATCTTAAGAAAAGAAGTGTCAAAGGAAGTCTGGTTGTGTAGGAATCTCCAAAAGGGGTGAGAGTAATATTTTTTAAAAGATTTTATAAGCATGCTAAGACTATCTTCACCACATGTCCAGATAATAAAAATCTTATGTGTCAATGAAAGTATACAGTATATAGGTAGTTTTTGCATAACAATGGTAATTGGCACTTGGAATTTCTATTGCTAAGTGAAACAATCATAAAATGTCATATGGCCATGCTATTTGTGAGGGCAGTCCCGATTACAACTGTTAAATGAATCAGTGCAGGTAATTAAGCATGGAACTCACATGACTGCAATTTCTGGCTTCCCGAAAGCTTGAATGAGTAGTCTCTACACTTCTACATATATTAGGGACTGATATCTAGACAAGTGGTTAGTATTTATTTTTTTGTTATGAAGTGCTTTTTTCATTTGAAATTCCATTCTATATATGATGTCTGCTTGTAAGAAATTAACAGGGAAAGATAACTTTTGGTATAAGATCCATATTTTCTAAAATACATGTTTGAGACTAGGTTCCTATATCATGATGTTTGTTTGAGATCTAGTTCTAGTGGTTTGTTTACTAAATCATGGATAGCAAAATCAGAGTTTTAGTATGATGTGCAACCTCCCCCATCTCTGTCTGTCTCTCTCTCTCTCTCTCACTCATCACTCTTTATGTGTGTGTGTGACTGTTGAGATTAAAATCTAACCAGAGTTCATGAATATCTTCACTCAACTGACTTGCTGAATAGAAAGGAGCCCTTAATAAGTGTTATGGGTACCACTACATTATCTTTATTCCAGACACAGTGGATTTTGTGATCTGCTGCAGCTGCTTGAGCGGTATTTAACACTGTTGGGTGTCACCATGATAACTGGTATAAACAGCATTTTACTATATAGTATACTACTGGTGTAAAATACCTATTATCTTCTGAAAATTGATATGGATGATGAAATGTTGCAAAGTCACCATTTCCTGGAGGTATTAGATTATTTTTATGGACACATCGTATGGAAAGATGTTTCCTTTCATTGAGGCTTTTTCTTAGCATGTCTGTTATAGTGAGATATGAAGGATCACTTGAGCCTTTCAAATTATCTCTATGGGGCTTTATATAAAACAGGCTGCTCCCAAAAATCAGATCATTTTGTCAGATCTTTTCAGTCTTCTTCAAAAAATTTTGACAATATTAAAAACTGTATGATCTACCTCCTAAACACAAAATTAAGCTTCAAGGCATTTGCTAAATGAAATAAAAGAAATACTCATGTCATACCCCCTTTCATCAATGGAATTTTCGAAAGTTTCTAATAGACTTAAGAGCACAGTTCATATTGAACTCTATTGACACTGACATGGATGTCTTGTTTGAGGTGCTTTTGAAAACTCTGACATCATCCCCATCACCACCATCATTGCTGTCATCAGTACATACACAGCAATTTGTGTGAAGACTTGCCCTTACAATTTAATTCTTGTCAGAGTTGAGGCAATGAGACTCGTTCAAATACTTCATTTTGTACATTTTGTTTAAGGGGCAAAATTCGGTTTATATCTTCAGTTTTGTTTCCCACTTGCCCTTTCCTTATCTCTACCAAAGTTACATGAGTAGGAAAATTGAGGGAAAGTTAAGAATTTTCCAGTTTACAGTCTGTATTCAACACTTTCACAAATATGAATGGGACTTCAAAAGACTTACATATGACTGAATTGTGCTTATGTTAATCTAATAATAATAGATATTGGAAACTAATGTAATAATAGTCTCCATCCTGTGAGCTGAGCAGTGGTAAAGTGGTACCTTGCTAGTTGGCCCTATTTCTAAGTGTCGGTAATTTTAAAGTGCCAAATAAAAGCAGCTGGAAAACATAACTAATAGAAACTTCACGATAGAGTCACCCTACTGAGTAGGAGGATATAGGGCAATGTAGAATCAGAAGCTGTAAATTGTTTAATAATAATAATGATTTGTTAACAACATTTAAAAAGTTAAGCACCCACCAAGTTCAAACAGCTTTTCTTCTTACTGAACAACAGGGTGGAGCATTGCAGGCAAGTCTTTTCTTGTATATAGTCACACAGGAAAGACTAAGACACTTTTTTTGTGAAAGCTCTGATGCCTGGAGCTTCATGCACAGATAATGTCTCTCTACAAACATTAAATTGGCAAAGATTTCCTGGTGATTGTTTCTGTGCAGTTTCGTTGACATAGTTATGGATACGGTTTGCTATTATCTTATTTTAGATTTTTTTAAGTTCCCCAGTCTAGTCAACAGCCCTAGCATTCCCAAGTTTTCCAATTAAGTAGTAACCAGGTTGATCTTGCTTAGCTTCCAAGATCAATCAATACTGGCTACATGGTGTCACTTGCTGAATGCCATCTTCACACTATTATATTACATATCTTAAAATCTTTTATTTTTTTCATGGTTAACATCTCAGTCCAAAACTTTTAGGCATAAGACTTATGGGCCTGCAAGGAAATTCATTCATATTAAAGTATTCCAAATGCTCTTTAGTTAAGGTGACCAACTTTTTTACAATGAAAAGGAGGACACAAATAAATTGAAGAAAAAAATATCGTAAATAAAAGAAACATTTTATTCATTGCAACAATAATACAGACAGCTTGCATGTGCAAAGTTTGCCAGCTGGGTGTTTTGGCGCGCTCAGCAGCAATTCCTATTGGCTTTCAAAAGCCAATAGCGGGAGTAGCACAGCTCGTGCAAAAGTTGAAAAAAAATCATTAAAAAAAGGTGCCGGAACGCCGTTCTGAGTGTTCTATGAGGGAAAAAAAGCCCTGCAGATTAGTCTTCAAATATCGAAAAGGAGGACATGTAGGAGGACACTTTTCAAGGGAGGACAGAACCTACAAAAGGAGGACTGTCCTCCCTAAAGGAGGACAGTTGGTAACCTTACTTTACTGAACTGCAAATTCCTGAGCTATGTCTTGTGCTGCCACATGCTCTTTTTCTGTTCATACTCCACAGAGATGGGAAGATGTCAAATAAACTCAAATGAGGTTTCATTGAAGACTATAGCATGTTGAATACTCCTTATATGTTATGGAAGCTCGGTGGTAGGTTATGTACTTCTCAGGTTGAACATAAATGCTGTTTTATGGCTGGCTAAACATGGATTTCCCACCACACTGCTCTACATTTGTTTTATTGCTGCTGAAACCTATCAATTATAGTGATCCAATTATCAATCTACTATCTATTGCAGTGGAAAAACTTACCAGCAATAGAGAAATGGAGCATGAAGCAATGAACTAAATGGAAGTAAAGATGTGGTTTAAGTAGCAAATAATGTACATTTGCATTTCTGAGTGATTATTGTTTTTGAAAATGTTGAGAATTAAGAGAATTTGCATTGGACAACAAGGGGAGAGAATTGGGGTTAGTTCCAGGATTATTAGTTTTGAACAGTTTGCAAAGACAGGTCCAAAATATGTGGGGGCAGGGCTCCGATGTGGAGTTTTCAGAGTATTTCAGAGTGAATGTATTGCTCCTTAAACTCTCACTAACAAAATTAAAATAGATCATATTATTTGAGCCCAAATAAAAGCTGCAAAAAATGGCCAGTTGACTGCTTAAGGCTCACAGTCCACCTTTTGCACCTCTAAGTCATGGGTCATATCTGGGTCTGTATTTTTGTCTGTGTGTAATGAAAGAAAAGTGCCAAAGAACTTTATGTGTGTTGTTGCAACATAAATACACATATATTTCATCATTTTGGAGTCACTGAGTTTAGGAACAGACGTCTATGTCTTCTGTATAACTTGTGGCAACCTGGTGCCTACAAGACTAAAATTCCAGGATTTTCCAGCTACCAAAGACTCAAGATAATAGGGGTATAATCGTATTGCTGTAGGCATTGTATTTGCAGTATTTAGAGATGAATAATATGGGACAGTTAATCAGTGTGACCACAATTACTTTGATTATCACCTGAAGTATTTGAAGAGGGAAGTATACAATCTTTTTGTTTCAAAAAAAAAATAAATATTTTCTTTTCCTGAATGGATGTTGGATGTTAATATGAAACAGATTAATTACTAGCTTATTTTTTTATCAACAAGTTATCTGATATATTAAGGACCTTTGGGGTGTTATTTGTGTGCAAAAAATAATGATCCATGACTGTGATAAATAAAGATGACACTGTTGCCTAAACCAGGGCTTTTCAACCTTTTCACCCATTGTACCACTTTTAGGATATGGCAATATCTGAGTACCACCAGTCGCTTAGCAAGGTGTCAAAAACCTGATGACCCCCCCCAAAAAAGGAAAAAAGCAATAAAGTACAGGTAGTCCTCGACTTACAACAGTTCGCTTAGTGACGGTTTGAAGTTACAATGGCACTGAAAAAAGTGCCCCCCCAAGCCACAGCCGAGCAAGACACCTGCCTGCCCGCCCGGTGGCGCTCTTCCTCCTGTCTGAGGTTTTCATTGTTGTGAGCATTTCTGTTGAGGATTGGCAGTGGGGGTGGGGTGGGGGATGTTTGGTTTTTATTCCCGTCTGCTGGATGGTTGCAGCAGGATTTGGTCACTTCACATGACCCTGGGACACTGTGACCATCATAAATATGAATCAGTTGCCAAGCATCTGAATGTAAATCACAAGACCCTGGAGATGCTGCAATATTCCAGCTGATCGGCACTTCTTCTGGGCTCAGCAGAAGCACCAGGATCAGTGCTGCTTTACAGCATGATTGGTGCTTCTTCAGGGTTCAGCAGAAGCACCAGGATCAGCGCCGAGCTCCAGCTGGACCTTGGCGCTGATCCTGGCGCTTCCGCTGAGCCCTGACAGCCCTGCAGCTCCAGCCATCTCTCGCTCAGGCTTGTGCGGTGCTGCCATCAGTTCAGCTCATTCCCCTCCCCCACTACCATTTTTCTAGGATGGTTGCATACCACCTGCCAGGTGCCAATGTACCACAGGTGGTACCCGTACCACTGGTTGAAAAGCCCTGGCCTAAACCACTGTCCCTATCCTGAGAGCCGTATATAAAAATACTATTTTGTTTTCCAAAAGTATCTTTCCCCTTTCATACGATGGATTAACTACTGCACACTAGTTAGCACCTTTATCTTTGTACCTCAGAGTTATTCAGAAGGTGGATTTAGCTGTCAGGCAGTTTTTTGATTTGCTAGCTACATCCATGATATCAGAGATCAAGTATTTTGCTTGTTTGTAAAAGTAACAGTGAATCCCGCCAAAGAAGTTGACTTTTAGTTATCTTCTACATTCTATAAAACTGAGGTAAGTGCTCAAATGGAAGAATAAAAGAATATATCAAATAATATCCACGCAAGAGAATCAGAATTCTGGGCAGGTTCTAATAATTAAAACTTCAAGCAGATAATATGTTTTTAGTTTAGTTAATTGATGATATTGATTTGCTCAGAAAAGTGTGTAAGGCCAAAGCCGGGGTTAGGAACAGGAGCAGTGATCACATTCAACAGAGAAAATATAAGAGCTGCTCATTTTCACTTTGTAATATCCACCTTTGCAGTACATTAAAGCAGTGGCCACTTCTGAGAAAATAATCTTCCTTTATGTGAAAACCTGCCTGACCCATCTAAAAATAATAATAACAGGGAAGCCCCAGAGTGAACACTTAGGAAAGGGCATTGTAATGCATAGGCAAATATGTATGATTACTAAATGGCAAACACCTTGCAATAAGCTTTGAGTTTTGAGGCCCTACCTTGCTAACTGAGGATAGAAGCCTCCAGGGAACTTTGTAATTACTTTCTAGTCTAAGACTGTGAGACTTACTGGACCCCACCCAGAAAAGAAGGAAACTGAGAAAGGCTCTGGGCTCACTTGTACAACCTTAGTCAAGTTTCATGATGAACGTGAACAGCAATAACATTAGGATAATATTAGTTTCAAATTCTTCATATATCTTTATATCTCCAAAGTCCTATTTGGGCCCTTTTGTTTTCCAGTTACCTATTGTTGCGAGATGGGAAGAAGGTTAATTTAAAACTCATTGGTAGTGCCTTTTTTCAAACTTTCCACAGCAACAAATAACAATGATGAACTGCCATCAGTCTGGCTAAATTACCTGACACACCCTAATCTGTCTAGGTGGGGAGGTCTTAGTTTTCTCTCTTTAGCCCAAGTAAAAATGATGTTGCTTTAGACCTTCTTGCTCATTAATGCAAAAGTTATGATTTTAAGAAGTACAAAATTAATGATTTTAACAATCCTAAAATGGAAGA
Organism: Protobothrops mucrosquamatus; assembly: GCF_001527695.2. Classification (NCBI taxonomy): domain Eukaryota; kingdom Metazoa; phylum Chordata; class Lepidosauria; order Squamata; family Viperidae; genus Protobothrops; species Protobothrops mucrosquamatus. The sequence continues at coordinate 246,366 of NW_015386639.1, read as the reverse complement.
TTATGTGACTGTATAATCCTGCATGAGGGGAAGAATATAGAATTCCTTTTTAAGCCAATGAAACAAAATTTCTCAATTAAAAAAAGAGTTCACTGAGGAAAAAGAGAGAGAGA
>NW_015386639.1:243837-246134 GCF_001527695.2 Protobothrops mucrosquamatus | reverse complement strand
GCTTTAGACCTTCTTGCTCATTAATGCAAAAGTTATGATTTTAAGAAGTACAAAATTAATGATTTTAACAATCCTAAAATGGAAGATTATGTGACTGTATAATCCTGCATGAGGGGAAGAATATAGAATTCCTTTTTAAGCCAATGAAACAAAATTTCTCAATTAAAAAAAGAGTTCACTGAGGAAAAAGAGAGAGAGATACAAAATAGCAGGGCAAGGTACAATCTTTAAATCCTACACACCTTTTTTCTAATGTTATTATAGGATTCAAATAAAATTGACCTGTGCACTATAGCTGTACCAGCTGGGGATGATGATCATTTCCAGAAGGTAAGAGATAAAATCCATTGAAACCTAAAGACCATTTTGGTGGTAGCCTGCTCTTGATGGAATAGTCTGTTTCTAGTGGACAGTCTGTCACAAATTTGACAAGTTGGTTGAAACAGAATTTTCTACAGGGCATTTGAAAAAACGTACTGCATGGGGCAAATTTGGTAGACCTGTGTTTTTAGGATTATTTTTATTGCAGTTGCTTTGTTTATAGTTTAACTTTTAGTTGTATTTCCTTGTTATTATTGTAAACCACTGAGAGCTGCAATGTTCAGCAGCTTACATATGAAATAATAAATAGGAACTAATATGGTTAGGCTGATCTTTGATTGTAATCAAGAATTATTTGACTTGAAAGCTAATATAGCTGATATCATTGTTATCATCATTCTGTAACTGTAGGATAAGACAGGTCTGTGGCCTTAAATAGATACCAGAAAAAAATACCTCAAACACTCCTTTTAATTAAACATATCCACATGAATATAGAAAATAAGCCACCACTCCCCATTAAACAAATAAATATATGTTTAATTATAATACAACATAAATTTTATTTTAATGTTTTAATGTTTGGTGAGCTGCCTACATATATAAATAAATATTGTGCAATATTGTGATTTGTCATTAATTGTAGACATAATTCCTGCTTAACAAAATAATGCTATCATGTAGTTTGTAGACTTAGATATATCTATTTTGAACCAGAGGCAGCCACTAAATACAGAGATTTCTCAGAATGGCATCAGCACACAAGTTCTTCTGTTACACATGTGTGTGACATCCTGACACAGACACAAAAACGGGTTGGCTTATGACATTATAATGCACATTTTTTTTAATTGCCTTCCCCCTGTGAACATTAATGCTTTGAAATAAAATCCCATATCTGGCTCTTAGATAAATGAGGACACACTTTCACTGGAATTCTCTTAAGAGATGCTAGTGAATTTCAAAATGTTCTCCTTAGTGTAGAAATCTGCATCTTCATTTTGATTTCTCTTCAAAGAGAAAAGCCACCATTAATGTCAAGCCTTCTTAAAAAACACTTGTGGTAATTCCTTTCTGTTCTTAACTGATGCAATAGTTCTTGTGGGACTGATTTAGGACCATGATAGTAACAACCTGTATGACTAATTGGATTTAAAAAGCAAAACAGAGAAGCTTCCAGATATGGCAGGGATAACTTAATTTGAAAAATTTCATTCTCCAAACCATTCACTTCCAGTTAATATTACTCTCTGAAATAAGGAGAGCAAATATTTCTATTATAACTAAACTCAATGTAAAATAGCTTTAGCTTTTCCCTGGAAGAAGGAAAGATGCCAATATAAACTCAGTAAGTACATACAAGGTGGCAACCTTCAAAACTTATTTCAACTGCTTGGTCATTATAGGGGATGGTAATAGTAAAAGGGAAATATTTATTACAACAAATAAAAAAGCAAATTATGAGGGACAAACTGTAAGATGAGAAAATAATATCTGGAGTATTAAAAAAAGTCTCCCACATTCATTCAAACATTCAATTTGTGCAATTATATTGTGTTCATTTATAGAATTACTATCACAAAATAAGATTTGTGTATGAGTTTTCTGACATTTATACTGCAATTAGAGGGCTATCATAAACAGATTGCAAAAATCTGCATGACCACTAGATTGCAGCAAAGAGAGTATCCCATTATTTTGTTGTCATAGAGCAGGGGTGTCAAACTCACAACATCACGTGACATGTTGCAACATATCACGACTTTTTCTCCATTGTTGGCAATGGGGTGGGCGCGGTTTTGGCATGACGCATCCGGCTCATGGACTGGCAGTTTGACACCCCTGATCTAGAGTATGACTATATTTTTTTCAACATGGGTACAGTAGCCCTATGTTGTAGCCCTATGCAATTCTCTCCTTCAGTCTTCATTTTAGATAAATCATTGTCTACATATTTAGATAAGTCATTGTCTACA
>NW_015386639.1:239407-241789 GCF_001527695.2 Protobothrops mucrosquamatus | reverse complement strand
TGGCAATGGGGTGGGCGCGGTTTTGGCATGACGCATCCGGCTCATGGACTGGCAGTTTGACACCCCTGATCTAGAGTATGACTATATTTTTTTCAACATGGGTACAGTAGCCCTATGTTGTAGCCCTATGCAATTCTCTCCTTCAGTCTTCATTTTAGATAAATCATTGTCTACATATTTAGATAAGTCATTGTCTACATATCTGTCTTGCCCATGAAAAAGAAAATCAATGAACTATTGAAAATATTTGAATCAAAATTTAATTGCTAATTAATTTTTTTCACCAGTGATCAAGTGAGTGAAGTGCATACTTGTTTTACCCTTAAGTTATTTTGGCAACAATATAAAAAGAAAGGAGATGGAAAATATTAAAGGTAGCCTTTCCTCTCTCTTACCAGGAATGACAGGATTTCCCTCCTCCTTTCTTCTTTAAACAGAGACCTCTGTTGAAATGCTGGCAGTATTTATATGTATCTTTCCTTCACTTTTCAAAATCTAAAGGTGATAAGGAATCCTTCTGTTGATAAAGCACAGAAAGAAAATATCATCATGCCTTTGAAAACTCTGAGATTTTCATAAGAGACCCTGAAAAAGACTTTTTAGGAAACATTCCCCAAGTGGGGAAACCTCTCTCACAATCAGTGAAAAAAACAATATATAAAAACCTAGTGAATAAAAATTGAGAAGGTTGGGACTTCAGGTTTTGTGCTGTAGTGCACAGCCGTGGGATTGCAGAGATCCACACCCCACCGCTAGTTTCGCCCTGCCAAGGGACCCTAAATGGATCTAAAGTTGCCCCAGAGAGGCGACGAAGAAAGAGGAATGCTCCGATGATTACAGAATGATGGCAGTCATCCCACTCAATCCAGGGGAAGCCCTCCAACCCAACAGGAGAAAGGCTGGCCACACTTCGCTGACCAGCCCAAGCTACTAGCAGCTGAAGTCCAAAGGCACTAACCAGAACAACAGTGAACAGTGTGCTTGAAACTGGATGAGGAATTTGACCTTCTCTCTCCTATTTTATTTTTTTCCTGGAAAAGATCCCCAACAAGCAAAAATCCTCCCAAAGTGAGAAAGGAGGGGACTACACTCCCACCCTCCCATAGATGGAAGCGGTGAATTAAACTCTTATGGGGAACAAAAATATATTGAAATGAGGTTTAAAATACTATAGTCTGGATAAATTTGAAACTAAGAAAACTGCTAAAACTTCATACCTGAAAAAGTATTGATGAAATTATATATATATATATATATATATATATATATATATATATATATATATAAACTCTTCGTTTTAAAAGTTGGAAAATGAACAGTTACATCTAGTGGAGGATTAGAGAAAACTATAGCTCCATTGACTCAGAATTTCGCAAGATGCCCAGAAATAACAAAAAAACAGCTGGGAATAAAGCATTGAGCTATCTATTACAGAGTGAAACTATATATGTTTAGAAACTGTTGACCTTCTGGGATTATAAATACACTGCTGCATTTTTAAGTTTAAGAACTGATTGCAGAGAAAGAAAAACCTTGGCTTTTGGCTAATCTTCTAAAGGGGAATTCTGGAAAGCTTTCAGGTGGTTAAACACTTTGGATTGAAATCTTGGCTGGTTGATAATTATAAGACCCCTGAAAAGAAGAATTGTTACAAAATGCTGTTTTCAGTGGTGCCTTGATAAATTGGAAATGTATTGGATTATAAAAACCATACATAAAGATAAGAACTACATAAAACTTTGTTGTTTGGATTTTAAGATTGGCTGATTTGATAAAGCTAATTAAAGAGACTATGGTATCGGTGAAAAACTACTTAGAGGGGGGAGATAAAATGGATGTTGTATATTTATCTATAGAAAACCACACCTAATACCTCCTCCTGAAAACCCCATCTTGGAACATCAGAGATCTGCAGGAAAAATGACTCAAGACAAAGCAAACATGTTCCAGGAGAAAATATATGCAATGCTATGACAGATTCAAATGACAATTGTCTTAAATTATGATGAGATTAAAAACAATTTTGATAACATAAATGAACATATATCTAACTTAAACTTACAATTAAATAATGCTCAAAAAATGACAACAAAGAATGAACAAACAAATCAGACAATAGAATACAAACCAGAGGAAAGTGACTCAAATATGGAAGCTACAAATGAAGAAAACTACAACTTAATACAAAATTTTAATCCGCAAAATTTTGCTACAACAAAGGAAATAAAAAAGATGTTTTATCTTCCAGGACCTCAAAACAAACTGGTGGACAAAAAAGAAGATTTAATAAAATAGTTTAAAGAGCTGTCAGGAGAACCATCAAAGCATGGGAGACAAAAAACAAATATTCTACTCAACTTTTCTTTTTTATCCCCAAAAACA
>NW_015386639.1:234064-237601 GCF_001527695.2 Protobothrops mucrosquamatus | reverse complement strand
GGACAACTAGCCACAGCCAACTCACCATGGGACTACTCACCACAGCCAACTTGCTGCAGGACAAGTCGCTGCGGCACAATTCAACAAATACAAAAGTTAAATTAATTTTGATGGAACCAAGGCCAATAATAATAAAAAAGAAAGTCAATCCAGAAATACAAGAGTTACAATAATTTAGATGAAAATACGGTCACCAATAATAAAAATAACTGAATGAAACAATTAATGTATAGTGTTAAATTGTCCCACAGTGTGTTTTCTGTCCTGCAATTATCCAGTTTCCTACAAACAACTATTGAGCCCATATTGTTGGAAACTTAAATAATGGCATTATTCTAAGTGTTGCACCAGATTCTTTTCTAAAAAGATCAAGGAGTTGAATTGGCCTGGTAGATACCCTTTGGATGCCAAGAACTAACATTCTTCCTACTGGATTCTATGGTTCTTGTTGCAAATGAAAATGTTGACTTCTTGCTTCCAGATAAGATAACTCTCCTGTAACATCCACTCATTCAATATTTTGACTATCAGCTTCTGGCAAGCAAAGCCAATTGGAAAACTGTCAAGAGCTTGTAAATGGTGGTCACATGACCATGTGATATTGCATTCATGCAGGAGTCACCTAACAATGGCAACTGGAACTGCCAAAACTGCCATCATTAACTTGGCATGGTAACTTGATGACCATGACTTCATGACCTTGTAGCTTAGTGACCGAGTTCCTAGTTTCAATTACTCATGGTAGATGCTGACTACCTGTACTGGTAGTCTTTCTTTCATTTGACCTAAGCAAATGTTAATTGCAGCAAAGCAAAGCAAATTATTGTCAAGGGTAAAGTTTGATTGGCTTTTAGGTGAATTCAGCATTAAACCTGTACATAATTGCTAGATTCCTTAAGAGGCTTCTTGAAACTCTTTTAACTCTAACTTAAGAAAATGATTTCTAGGCATTTTGGGTCAGACCTAGTATGTATACTAAGCTCCTCAAGCACAGGGGTTGATCTGTTCTCTGATCCTATGAATATTCATAGGAGGGATTAAAAAGAGAATTTGAACAAACAGGTGAGAGGTGGTCCAGCTGAGAGGGGGCCCAGCTGAGAGGTGCCCTGGTAGCCCAACTGTGATGTGTCCCAGCTGAGAAATGGCCCAACTGAGAGGCAACCCAGTGTCCCAACCAAGAGGTGGCCTGGCGACCCATCTGAGAGAAGGACAGATAGCCAAACTGAGAGATGGAGAGGCAGCCCAATGACCCAGCCTGACACCAGAACGGAGCCAGTGCAGTGCAAATGGAGGGCACTGAGCAGCGGTGAAATGGAGCTAGGTGGCAGCAGACCAGTGACTGTGAGCAGCAAGGCAGACCACGTATCAGCAGTGGAGAGCTACTGAGAGCTACTGGAGAGTAAAGTGCCCCGAGGAGCAACTAAGGGCAGTGAAATGAATTAGTAGTGGCTAAGAGCAGCACAGAGGGTCAACTGAACAGTGGCACCCAGAACAGAGGCTGTTCTGTCTCAGCCTTACGTGCAAGGAAAACCCCTTTTCATTGAACAAGGCAGGACTTTGTAAGAAAAAAAGCTTTTTATTGTCACACAATTTTTATGGGACAAACTCCAACCAGTCCCTTAGCTGTTGAAATGAACAAGATCAGTCTCTGAGTTCTCAGCTGGAATGCTCAACATTCAAGTCACTCAAACACACAGAAATCCTACAAACCTGGTTAAATGTCCAAGAATCCTGATGCAACAAATCCAACAACAGAAGCATGAAGCTGTAGCATGAATGGTTGCCTTTGGCAACCAGCACTTCCCACAAATCTCCTCTTTATAATCCAGCCTGAGCATGGGTAGATGGGCCGGACTCCGCGTCTGGCTCTGAGTCTTCTTGCTCCTCAGAGCCTTCCACAGACTCCAATGTGAACCCAGGCACCTCCTCCTCTTCATCTGATTCCTCAGATTTGGCTGCTGGATCCACTGGCAGGTGAGGAATCACAACAGAGGCTGAGAGCAAGAAAACCAGCATCAACTAAGAGCAGCATGGTGGACCAGCTGAGTGCCCACAACAGCACATTGTACCTGAAATCTCCGACAATGGCCAGGCAATCGAAGGGCAAGAAAGCAGGGGGGGAAAAGATAAATACAAAACATTGTGGACAGGGGGAAAGGGATAAACTTTCAAGTCAAGGATTTATAAGGGACCAAAACTCTTATAAATTCTTAAATTTTTAAAATCTCTGAATTCCCTTTCTTAAGAAAAATTCCTTTTCAGTGTTTTAGATTTCTTTTTCTATTTCATTTTTCAATTCCTTATTCCAATTTTAATTATTTTTTTCAACTCTCAAATATCATTTTTAATTTTAAATTCTTTTTTTAAATTTTTAAATCTTTTTCAACTCTAAAATTCTTTTTTTAATTTTTTATAAAATTCTTATTTATTTTTTAATTTTTCAATCTTTTTCACATTTTAAAATGTTTTTTTAATTTTTTTATAAAATCCTTTTTTCAAATTTTTTCAGTTTTTTCAATTTTTCAATTTCTTATTTCAACTAAACGTTGAAAAAATTAGTTATTTTAAATCTTTAGAAATTTTTAAATTCTTAATGATTTAAGAGGGGGAAAATGGAGACAGACACTTAAAACAGGGAAGCTGATGAATTTTTCAAGACAGAGAACTATTGTAAACTATTGTAAACTGACACTTCACAACACAGATAATATTTAAATTTTAGAAATATTAATTTTTTTAGCAAACAAAGAAAAAAGTCATGGAGGTAGAAACTGACACTATAGCGACTTGCAAAGTGTGCCATATGTTTCAGCTTATGCTCACAGAAGACCCAAACTATGTATGTATCAAATGTAATCTATTTGAATTACTAGAAGAAAAAATGAAGGGTTTAGAGGCAACTCTAGCCACTCTGAAACTCAATGAGCAAAGCAAGAAATCCCAACTTAAACAAGAAGACTACAACAAAATAGGGAGCAAACAGCTTCTAAAAACATGATGACCCCATATATGAACATAAATCAAACAAAATAGGGAGCAAACAGGTTCCGTAAAAAATGAGCCTACATATGTACCTAAAGAGCAAGACCAATGGAAACATGTCACTCTTAGAAGAAAACAACCAAGAGCAAAGCCCCTACTATCAAACCTAGCCCACCCCAATGGGGCACCTCTGGAACTGAACAATTGCTTTCATAGCCTCCCCCAGAAGAAAATATACAGACACTCACAAAAGAGCATTCATCAATGGTTTCTAAAATAAAAAAAGAAAAACATAATGAAATAGAAAGTGATGGTAAGGATGGAAATCCCAGTTACAAAGTAGGAGATACAAGAAACATACCCAAGACCAATAAAGGACTCACATGCGTATATACTAATGCTCAAAGCTTAGGGAAGAAGCAGGGTGAACTTGAAGTATTAGCACAAGAAGGTAGATATGATATAGTTGCCATTACTGAAACCTGGTGGGATGAAACTCATGACTGGAATGTACTGATGGAAGGATATAAACTATTCAAAAGAAAGAGACCCAAC
>NW_015386639.1:225780-234039 GCF_001527695.2 Protobothrops mucrosquamatus | reverse complement strand
CATACCCAAGACCAATAAAGGACTCACATGCGTATATACTAATGCTCAAAGCTTAGGGAAGAAGCAGGGTGAACTTGAAGTATTAGCACAAGAAGGTAGATATGATATAGTTGCCATTACTGAAACCTGGTGGGATGAAACTCATGACTGGAATGTACTGATGGAAGGATATAAACTATTCAAAAGAAAGAGACCCAACCAAAGAGGAGGTGGAGTTGCACTATACATAAAAGATGCAACATCTCTACAGAAATACACCCAACTAAGCAGAAGAAATAGATGAACTCTTTGCTAATCAATTAACAAATGTATGTAGGAAACATACTACAGTAGTAATGGGAGACTTTAACTACCCTGATATCAACTGGGAGACAAACTCTGCAGCAAGTGGGAGATCGAACAAGTTCCTAACCAACTTAGCTGACAACTTTGTCACCAAAAAGGTAGAACAGTGAAGTAGAGGAAAAGCTATGCTGGATCTAATTCTTACTAATAGAGAAGAAGTGATAGAGGGAGTTGAAATTATGGGAACCCTGGGCAAGAGTGACCACATCATACTGGAATTCAATATACTGCAAACACAAGCAATAGAATATAATCCAACTAGTGTCCTAAACTTTAACAAACTCAGAGAGAGTCTAAGCAAAATTTCATGGATAAAAATCCTAAAGGGAAAAACAACTCAAGAAGGGTGGGAAACACTAAAAAATACAATCATAAAAGCCCAGTTCAACACAATACCACTGAAAAAGAAAAACAAGAAATCCAAGAAGAAACCAGCATGGTTGCACAAAGATCTCTCTGATAAACTGAAAGACAAAAAGGATAAGTACAAAAAATGGAAAGAGGGACATATAACTAAGGCAGAATATCAGCAGATTCCCCGAATCTGTAAAGATGAAGTCAGGAAAGCAAAGGCTCAGAATGAACAAAGACTTGCAACAAAAGTCAAAGATAATATAAAAAAAGTTTCTTTCAACATATAAATAACAAAAAAGTCAAGAAAACAGTCAGTCCACTGAAGAGAGAAGATGGCAAGGAAGCAACCTACCAAAAACTTAACTGTAAAAGACGAACTAGAAATAAAAATTAAAATAAGCAAGAAAATGGTAAGAGAACATCTGTCTGACCTTGATGAATATAAATCACCAGGACCTGATGGATTACATCCTAGAGTTCTGAAGGAACTGGCAGATGTTATCTCAGAACCATTGTATCGTATCTTTGAAAAAGATATGAGCACTGGGGAACTACCTAGGGATTGGAAAAGAGCTGATGTGGTTCCCATCTTCAAAAAAGGAAAAAAAACAGATCCAGGAAACTACAGACCAATCAGCCTGACATCAATACCTGGGAAGATACTGGAAAAAATAATTTAAAAAGAGATCTGTGAACATCTAGAAACAAATAACATTATAACTAGTAGTCAGCACAGGTTTATTAAAAACAGATCATGCCAAACCAATCTTATTTCATTCTTTGACAAAGTGACTAAATTAGTAGATCAGTGAAATGCTGTGGACATAGTATATTTAGACTTCAGCAAGGCATTTGACAAAGTAGACCACAACCTACTTCTTGGTAAGGTAGAAAAATATGGGATTGACAGCATCACCACCAGATGGATTTGTAACTAGCTGATAAACTGTACTCAACGAGTAGTCCTCCTTAATGGTACTACAGCTACATGGAGGGAAGTAAACAGTGGGTACCACAATGTTCTGTCTTAGGCCCAGTACTCTTCAATATCTTCATAAATGACTTAGATGAGGGAATAGAAGGGGATCTCATCAAATTTGCAGATGACACCAAGCTGGCAGGAACAGCCAACACCCCAGAAGACAAGCTCAGAATCCAAAAAGATCTTGAAAGGCTTGAACAATGGGCCCTATCCAACAAAATGATATTTAATGTGGAGAAAAGCAAGGTTTTACACTTGGGCAAGAAAAACCAAAGGTACAAGTACAGATTAGGCGAAACCTGGCTCAAAAACAGTAACTGTGAGAGGGACCTTGGAGTCCTAGTGGACAATCATTTAAACATGAGTCAGCAGTGTGCGGTAGTAGCCAAAAAAGCTAATACAATCCTTCGTTGTATAAACAGAGGCATAGAATCAAAATCACATGAAGTATTAGTACTACTTTATAAAGCCTTAGTAAGGCCACATCTGAAATACTACATCCAGTTTTGGTCACCACATTACAAAAAAGATGTTGAGACTTCGAAAAAGTGCAAACAAGAGCAACTAAGATGATTAAAGGCCTGGAGACTAAAACAGATGAAGAACAGTTGCAGGATTTGGAAATGGCCAATCTAGAGAAAAGGAGGACTAGGGGAGACATTATAGCAGTATTCCAGTATTTGAAAGGCTGCCACAAGGAGGATGGGGTCAATTTATTTTCCAAAGCACCAGAAGGCAAGACAAGAAACAATTGATGGAACCTAATCAAGGAGAAATGGATGGAATTACGGAGAAACTTCCTCTTCCTAACAGTGAGGACAATTAACCAGTGGAACAGCTTGCCTTCAGACATTATGCGTGTTTCATCACTTAAGGTTTTTAAGAAGAGATTGGACAACCATTTGTCTGAAATGATATAGGGACTCCTGCTTGAGCAGGGGGCTGGACTAGAAGACCTCCAAGGTCCCTTCCAGCTCTATTCTATTCTAGTCTGTAGGAGATTCCTTTATGTGTACTACTTACTCTAATTATGGAGATGTTTTATAGATGTTTTGTAGACTCTACAATTTAGGAATTCTCCACCTGGACTGATTTAGAATTATATCAGTGCTAGTAATTAAATCTTGTAATTCAATGAGCCTCCAGGAAGAAACAAACAAATAAGCTGTTTAGCACTTGGCAATATCAATAGCACTTAGACCAGACATGTCAAACTCGCGACTTCACGTGACATCGTGCAACATATCGAGATGGTTTTGCCATTGCCGGCAATGGGGTGGGCATGGCTTCCAGATGACGCATCCAGCCCACAGGCCGACAGTTTGACACCCCTGATTTAGACATATATACCACCCCATAGTGCTTTACAGCACTCTCTGGGCAGTTTACAGAGTTAGCATATTGCCCCCAAAATCTGGGTCCTCATTTCACCAACCTCAGAAGGATGGTGAGTCAACCTTGAGCAGGCCAGGATCGAACTCTGGGCTGTGGACAGAGTTAGCCTGCAATATTGCATTTTAACCACTGTGCCACCAGGGCTCCTCTCCTTTTTGTCCTTTTTTTCCTCTCCTTATATAGACAGCCAGGATGGGTTTCCAAACCTGATATTTTTTAATTTACTATTTATTCATGTGCTTCAATTCGCTTCAGTATAATTGTAGAAAAAGCACTGGTTATTCTGGAGTGAGGTCTGCTCTCTTTCTTGTTCTACTTAATATTCAGATAGAAATCCTGCAACCATTGCAGTAAGACAACTATCTTTATTCTGTCATATTGTTGCAATGGAAAAAAATGTGTACTACCAACATAGAGCAAAAGCAGCCTTTACCTTAATTAAATGAATGAATTTATGAGCAGATTTTTGATGACGTAAGTGGCAACTAAAAAAATGCACAAACAGTTTTTAAGTAAGCTTGAGTTCTTTATCTACCTGCCATTCTGTCAATTGAAATTTCAATAGAAATGCAAGCAACAACTTTGGTTAGGTGATTTCTGGCTGAAGACAGAATCTCAACAGTTTTGAGGGTTTTCCTGCATTTTATTTCCATAACAAACAAAAACATGGGCTCTGTTTGTGTGTCTGTATGTTGGGGTGTTAGGGAGGGATTGTAACTGTAGAGGAAATGTATAGTTTATTATTATATTTATTATTATATATGCAACGCTGTCATGGGTTTGATGCCTTGATTATTCAGAATTGAGCCAATGTTTCTGTAACTCTAAATTGTTATATTGTTTATATTGATTTTTTAAACCTTCTTATTATAGGGCTGCTTAGAACTCTTTTAGATAGGAGCAATATATTAATGAAAAAAGTTACTTTTAAAGACTTCTACAAAGTCTGACTCTAAAGTTGAATAAGCATCTGTTGCTCTTTTCATTTTGTTTGGAGCTATATAAACTAAGGTCTTGTTTTGACAACCTACAATGCATGTCTGAGGTTGCTTTTGGCTTGGATCACACAAGCCTATACTTTGTGTCACCCTTAAACATTGACACTCAAATTCACTGATGTTTGTACCATGAAATACTTGAAGGATTAAATAAACTTGAAAAGTAAAAAACACACAAATTGTCATGATCCGATTTATCATGTCTGAATAAGTAGGATTCCTACAATTTTATCATTCTGTTGGCTTATAGGAATTCAAGAAGTTTTTTAAAATTACACAGTTGAGTTAATGTATATATGAATTGAACTCTCTCCTAGCTAAATAAATATTAATTTGTAATAGAAGTTCTCTTTGCCACAGATTGTGTCTGTTTGATTACTCTATGAACTGGTAAGATACAAAGTATCTACAAGTAGTCCTCAATTTATAACCATTTGTTCAGTGACCATTTGAAATTATGAAGTGCTTTATAAATGGTTACAATTGGTCCTCGGAGTTCTGGCTATCCAAGTTTCCCCATGGTCATGTGATCGCGATCTGGGAGCTTAGCCTTTGTACCCTCCCCAAACCACGCCTGTCATGCATCTGCTTAGTTTCATTCACTTTCTCTTGCACCTTTCCCTCCCTTCCCTCTCCAGCCACTTACTGCTTGCTGACCTTTGACTTGCATTTTTCTCACTGACTTTGGTTAGGAAGTTGCCTTGTCTAATGACTGTAGGATTCAGTTAACAAAGGCAACTGGGGCTGCAGTGATTGCCATTGCTAAGCGATGTAGTCATGCTTTAGGACTGCATTGCTTAGTGATGGAAATTCTGGTTCCAATTGGCAGGTTGAGAAATACCTATATCAGAAATCTCCTCCTCCTCCTCTTCTTCTCTTTTGCTTGCTTGCTTTTTTTCCATTCCCAAGTTTTGTAATTTTTTTTCTCTTCTAATAGATTTTTCTTTTAAATGGGGTAAAATATTGCTGCAAGACGACTTGTAGAACAAAGACCAGATTTTAGGTCCTGGCTGAAGGGCCATCAGAGTAAGATCAGAAAACTGTTTTGTAAAATCTTTCCTGCTGTAGAAACATAGAACTACTGGTTTTTTATATTAGCAGCATGCCTAGTGACTGTGGACATCTTTTTGAATTCCTTTTAATTTCCGTGTTTAGGTTTAGTGTATATGACATTTTGGCCATGCTGCCCTATGTCTTTTTTGTAAGAAAAGTGAATAGTGGAGGTATAGGGGTTTTATATATATATAAAAAGAGATCAACCTTTTCCTTTGCGGAAAGAAGATGCAAGTATTTCTAGTAGAGAATGTGATACTCTGTTTCTGCTTCTCTTTCTTTGTTCAAAGGTAGACAGGTAGACAGTTAAGATCTGGAGAAATATAATGTATAGCACTATAGATTTTTTTGAATTGTTCTTTGGCTGAAGAATGTATGTATGTTCCTTTGCATAGCTATAGGTCACTTTTGAGAACCTGAAGCAAGTTGCAAGTGATGAAATGAAAGTGGGATAAAGCTAAATAGTTTTGGAAGAAATCATACTCAATGGACATAAATACCATTGAAACAACAGGGAAAGGGCTTTGTTTCACATGGATGTAAAAGGGCTAGAGGATCAAATTAAATTTAATCTAGTTCTGGTGCCCCCTCTTTACCCCCCATAGTAGCTAATCAGTTTTAGATAGATCACAGGAGTATACTCAGCAGACTTCAATCATTGGTATTCAAAGATGTTAATAATATAACTGTTCATATCTTGAACATGGTGATGGTGAGGAAGAACTGGTAAATCATGATGATAGCTTTGAGAATGAAAATTTATTTAACAGTATTTAAAGCTTGGCTCAACCCCAGAGGACTCTTAGGGGCACACAACATTTCATTGTTCATCAAGAAAATAAAAACCAAAATCAAAATAATGCTAGAAACAAACCACCCAAAAAATCACAAGAAAACATCCAAATAAAATGCAGGAGAGGTGCCCAGGTAAATCAGTTGGGATCAAAAGAATATTGAAGTAAAACAGTTTTAACCTCTGGGGCCCTCCAAGTTTGATGATCTCTGATGATGTTATTTAGTTTGGTAATGAAATGTCTACAAGAAAAGCACCAAGCTCAGAGAGCACTAAGGACCCTACAGTTCAACTCTGAGCTACAAATGTTTTCTTCTTTCATTTTTAACTTCTTTCTGGATCTGTACTGCATATATTTTGGGGGCAGGAGAGATATTTTATAAAGTAAGGACTATTACACAGAAGGCCTACCATTTCAGCTAATAGCCATAGCACTTAGACTTATATAACGCTTCACAGTGCTTTACAGCCCTCTCTAAGCAGTTACACTTTGCCCCCAACTGGGTCCTCATTTTACTGACCTTGGAAGGATGGAAGGCTGAGTGAACCTTGAGCCGGTCAGGACCAAACTGCTGGCAGTAGGCAGAATTATCCTGCAATACTGTATTCTAACCACTGCACCACGTCTCTTGTCTAGAGACTTCACAAGGAAGGGAATTTTCAGCAATTTCTTCCTCTCTCAAGCATTTATTAAGCTGATTACGAATTTACCAGTACATGGATTCAGTTGCAGACTCCATCACAGTTTTCAGAAATATATCAAGTGGAAAAATATTTATATTGGATTTATGCCAACTTAAAAGTATTCAGGTCATATACCTGAACTTCTTCCGTTGTGTCATTTGAACACTATAATTCAGACTGACCATATGCAGAGTATTTCAGTGGAAATGAAAGAAATAGAAGAAATTCTTTATTGCTTCTACTTTAGTAATGGACAGTATGTTTACACATCCTGAAATGTTCTGTCATGGTTCCAACAGAGATGAATAAAGAACTCCGAGGCTTAAAAATTCCTCAAAGAACATGCTTATTAGTTACAAATATCAGCATGATCAAAAGTGAAACCAAGTCTGAAATTTCCACTAAAGCCCCCCTCTTTCCACCCTGTGTGGCAACCTAAAATGAAGAGAAATATGGCTGCAGCCAGGCTCATTGTAGAGTTGACAGTCACCCCCCCTTAAAAGGAAAGAATCTCCTGTAGGGGAAATAAAAAGCACGTTAGGTATTTCCTTGAGGCTTGTGAGGATGTTTGTTGTAAAATTTCTGTATTAACTATTCTACTTTCAAATCTGTACATTTCACCCATGTAGCTTCTGACAGTGGATAGCCTTTCCACTGAACGAGGTATTGTAACTTCCCTTGTACAACCTAGAATCAAGAATTTGTTTTATCTCATAATGGGTTCCCCCTCTACCACTATTGGACCAGGTGGTTTCTTCAGAACAGGTCTTAAATAGGACTCAGAAACAGGTTTCAACAGACTACAATGGAACACAGGATGGACCTTTCCCAAAAGCCGTGGAAGCTTTAACTCTATGGTAATGGGATTCATGATTTTTGTGATAGGAAAAGGACCTAGAAACTTTGGCCCCAATTTTCTGCGGGGTAACCTCAATCTCAAATACTTAGTTGAAAGATAAACCCTTTCTCCAACATAAAACAGTCTTTGAGGGGCAAGTTTCTTATCAGCCTGCTCCTTATAAACTTTAGCGGCTTGGGTTAAGGCTCCTTTTACATTCATCCAAACACTTTGAAAGGAGGTCACCCATTGATCCAAAGTTTGGGAGGCAGGTGGCTCCTGGGGGTACTTAGGCATAGGTCCAAATCCCTCCCTTAAACAGTGTAAGACAAGTGCTACTGTGCACAGTATTGTTGTAGGCTACTTCAGTGAAAGGCAGAAGATCACCCCAATTAGTTTGCTGGGAATTAACACAGCATCTGAGGTATTGCTCCACCATTGAGTTTGTATGTTCAGCCGCCCCATTAGTACTCAGATGAAATGCTGATGAGAGCTCCTGTGTAGACCCAATAAGCTTAATGAACTCCCTCCAGAACTTTGCAGTGAATTGAACCCCTCTGTCTGAAATAATCTGCTTAGGAGCTCTGTGGAGCCAATAGATGTGCTGCAAAAACATCTTGGTCAGTTTCTGAGCACAGGGAAGCCCTGAACAAGCGATGAAATGAGCTTGTTTGGAAAACAGATTAGTCACAGCCCATATTACATTATTTCTCTTGCTCTCAAGGATCTCATGCACCTCTCTGTGTCGGTCAGCTTTTGGGAAATGTAAGCGCAGGGTTGCAAGTCGCCCCTGTGATTTTCTTTCTTTCTTTTTTTT
>NW_015386639.1:204671-225583 GCF_001527695.2 Protobothrops mucrosquamatus | reverse complement strand
ACTATTAGATTAACAAATCTGTAACATCCTTTAACTCTCTTTTAAACAAACATATTAAACACAATAATTATAACATCATATTAGTAAGTTATAAATAAAAGTAAGTATCCAATTTTAACGCATAAACTACATTAACACACTAAAATTTACTCAAAAACCAAATGAAACTTTTAGTACCATATTTACTCTCAATATAATCTATCCATCTTCTCCAAACCAAAATATATTTTTCTTGTGAATAATCCTTCACATAAGCGGAAATCTTAGCCATTTCTGCTAAATTTGAAACTTTAAGTACCCATTCTTCTATAGTGGGCAAACGTTCCGTTTTCCAACATTGAGCTACTAGTAATCTTGCAGCAGTTATCAAATTCAACATCACCATGAGCTTGTTTGGAAAACAGATTAGTCACAGCCCATATTAAATTATTTCTCTTGCTCTCAAGGATCTCATGCACCTCTCTATGTCGGTCAGCTTTTGGGAAATGTAAGCGCAGGGTTGCAAGTCGCCCCTGTGATTTTCTTGTAAGAGGACAGCACCCACAGTCACATCACTCGCATCGGCTTGAATGTTGAATTGCTTTTCAGAGTCAGGGTGTTTGAGAACAGGTTCAGCTGCAAAGAGTCTTTTTAGTTTCTCGAGTGCAGATTGACATTCTAGGGTCCATGGCAACGGCTGACAAGGTCGGGGTTCCCCCCCTTTCCACCTTTTCAGTAAGTTGGTTATCAGCATGGCTATCTTTGCAAAAGGGGATATATCGGCATTAAAAATTAATAAACCCCAGAAAGCTTTGAAGGTGCGAAGGGGGTTGCCATTCCAATACAGCTTTCACTTTTGTAGGATCCATTTCTATTCCCTCATTTGAAATTCAGTACCCTAGTCAAGGCATGTCTGGTGAAACTCACATTTAGATAGTTTTGCGTACAGTTTAGCCCTCAGTAGTTTCCTCAGCACTTCGCGGACCAATTTAATGTGCTCGTCCATAATCTCAGTGTAAATGAGAATGTCATCAAGATAAACTAAAAACCCCTTTTATAAATGATCATGCAGCACCTGGTTGATTAACTGCATAAATACAGCAGGAGCTCCTTGTAGTCCAAAAGGCATCACTTTAAATTGGAAGCTTCCCAGAGGGCAATTGAAGGCAGTTTTCCATTCGTCCCCCTCCTTAATCCGGACTTGGTAATAAGCCTCTCTTAAATCCAACTTTGTAAAAACTTTCCCTTTGCCAGGTGGGCCAACATCTCCTTCATTAAGGGAAGAGGGTACATGTTCTCTATGTTGACAGCGTTTAATCCTTTAAAATCCACGCATAATCTTAGCAACCCATCTTTCTTTGCTTCAAACGATGGATCTCCTTCTCGGCCAGCAGGGTCTGGGATTCGTCTTCAAAATGGCCTCTCAGTTGCTCCATGAATAGATTAGCATCCTGCAGTTCAGAAGCCCCTTCATCATGGAGGTTGATCACCCACTTGGCTGCTTCCCCCTCCAGATTGGTCGCCACAGCATTCACCATCATGGCATCATCCAAGTAGGCATCTCAGCGGGGCCACTTGCACCTGCTGCTGGGGATGTGGCTGAACCATTCTCCAGACTTCCCTTGGCCAGGCTCCTGGACTGCAGCCTCAGGCCGTGGCAGAGGGCTTGGCTGGGATATAGGCCTTGACATCACAGTTGACTGGGGAACGGGTGAGGCAGCATGGGCTCCAGAAGTTGGGCTGGGACTTTGGCAAGGGGGTAGAAGAAATGGGTAGCCCTTGGCATTCCCTCCCCCACAGCACACACATCCTGGGCGACGGGAATCGTCTCTTTTACCTCCAGTCTGCTGAACTTCTCCTTCAGCTGTTCGAGCGAGGGGCTATGGACTGCAGACTGGAACTTCCAGTCTCTGGAGTCATCCCCTCTGATCGATCCTTTCCCTTCTGGTATGCCGCAGACAAAAACCCCAGGGATGGCAGCAATAGGAGTTCCTCTTCAGCGGTTACAGCAGTGCCCCTGTGCTGAGGGACAGCCTCGGCTTGATAGAGGTCCCCCAGAATTGTAGTTCCCCCCTGCGGTACCAACTTTCCAGGTTGGATCAACCTGAATTTTGGCCAAGCCCCTGCCAGTCTCGCCTCCTTGGTGGCTGGAGTGACTGCTTGCGCTCCAACAGCCGGAGTTCCATTGTGTCCAGCAATGGCTCCATTCTTTTCCTCCATGTTCAAATCTTCACCAAGTCTTCACTGCTCTCCTAAGAGATGGGTAGGCAGTCAGGGCCCAGCATCCTGAGAAACGAAAGTTTTAGGAGATTTGGTTTAATGTCATGGTTCCGACAGACAGAAACAAATAAAGCAGAACTCCGAGGCTTGAAAATTCCTCAAAGAACATGTTTTTCAGTTACAAAATATCAGCACCATCAAAAGTGAAACCAAATCTGAAATTTCTACTAAAATTTCCCAGTTATAAAGTATAATGTCCCATCCACAAATCTATGCCATCACTACGTTCCACAATACATATATTTGGCGGGTTTTCTAATACAATGCCCAGTCGCTGATCACGGGAGCAGTAGATGACCTTGGTTCCCACGGGACAAAAGATTATTATGACTAGTGAAGCACCTGGGCAAGCCCCCCTCCCTCCGTCCTGTGTGGCAACCTAGAATGAAGACAAAGATGGCTGCAGCCAGACTCATTGTAGAGTTGACATGTTTATTGTTAACTTTAGGGATATTTATTTATTTATTTATTTATTTATTTATTTATTTATTTATTTATTTATTTATTTATTTATTTATTTATTTATTTATTTATTTATTTATTTATTTATTTATTTATTTATTTATTTATTTATTTATTTATTTATTTATTTATTTATTTATTTATTTGAGTTGGTATGCTGTCTTAGTTCTAGATGCTAAGTAGCCTGCAGGGCAATAAAATAATATTCTGGAATAAGAATATATATCTCTATCTTTCTCTCTATTTCCTTCAAGTCAGTCATCATTCCTGGTGATCGCATGGACAAGTCCCTGAAGTTGGCAACATTTTTAGAAGTCCTTTATGTGCTGCCTTGGCAAACTGATGTGATATCTCCCAGATATTGTCATGTGTGACATAGGACAATTATGCATTACAGCAAACATTCTCAATCTAAGCACCCTGCAGACTTCTATTTCTAGAATTCCCAGCTGACCTAGATCTTGCTAAGAATTTTGTGCTAAGATGTGTAACATTTCAAAAGCACTATTATTCCTGAGAAAGTTGTTCTTTAAAAAAATTAGCCTACCTACACAGAATAATCATTGCAAGGACCATTACAGTTATCTTTTTACATTAAATAGAGTACTATCTTTTGAAATCATTTCAATCACAGCTATTATCAGCAGGATCTGATTGTGAATTCTGACTGAAAGACAAGCTCAGCGTTTGTTTCAGATTCTGAAAGCTATTTCTTCTCAGTTAAGAGAGTTAAAACAAATAATTTCTATTTGAAAAAGTACAAAGATATCTTTATGTGATTCCCAGCTGATATTATTCCACTATTATCTTTAAATTACTAACAATTAGCCCTTTTGTAATTGAATAAAGATTCTGCTTAAATCAGACTGCATTGAGTGAATTTCACTGATGAACTGAATAATCAAGGTAAAAAATAATAACATGAAGAATACTTCATATTAAAAGGATGTTAATTCTAAAAGCAAGCCTTAGTGAACATGTGATAAAAAATTACTGGAAATCCACTAATGGCAAACAGCAGCAACTTTTTATTCAGGAATTAAACAGACTAAATCCATTCTCTCTTTTTGTTTTCTTTGCCAAGAATTATTTCAGTTTCATACAGAAGAAAGCTTCTAACACAATGCCATAAAGAGAAAAGAGAAACATACTCGCCTTACAAAGGAAATCAATGTATCCATTTAGGATTAAAGAAATTACAAAAAATGTGTGATTAAAGTAGACATATTCAAGGATAATACTGGAAGAGGTCTGATAAAAATAAATGAGGTTAAAGAAAGATAGAAATACTATACTGAAACCCTTTACAAATACAGTTATAGAATTGTAGTCAGTAAATGAGGACTACCTATATATTAAGGGAACTATTCTACTAACAATGGGACAGGGAAATGGACTAGGTCTCAGGTGCAGATGACTATACAATTTAAAGCTATAGAAGAAAAGGCACTTAAAGCTCTAACAGCATTATGACATGAATAAGATAAGGAACAGGTAAAAACACCTGGCCTAAACAGGTAATTATACCCTCAAGCTGACTGCACCTATGCAAGTTTTTTTGGCAGTCTTACAAAAATGGTTTGCCACTGCTTTCTTCTCAGCCTGGCTAGAAACTGAAACATACTGATGTATATTTTGAGAGAAGACTATAAAGAAGAATCAATGATGCTTGAGGAGGAATGGACTATTAACATATGGTAAATAAAAAAAGGCACAGGGGTATAGGTAGACAAAATTTCACACAAAGCTCATTAAAAAATCTGGCATGGAAAATGCATGTCAGTCCTCTGCCAATAGATATGGGAAAAAGCAGCCTGACCTAAAGACTGGAAAAAGTCTGTCTGTATCCTAATCCATAAAAAGGAAATTCAAAGATAGCATTTCCGGTTACTAAAGTGAACAATTAATTTTCTAAAAATTGCTAGAAATGAGCAAGCCAGATCCATTTTTCATATTTTGATGGTGGCAATGCTGTAAAGTTCAACAATTCTGGAAAATGAGCTATATCAAAATGAAATATCTTTTAAAATTTGAATTCCCATTTCAATCTTATTAAACATTCTTATTAAACTTTACTAAAACATACTGCATTACCCTTATATATATGCTAATTGGTGCAAGAATATTATGTGCTTTTTTTACTACCAAGGTCACTAGATACCCTTAACAGAAGAATAGCTGACTAAATTGTGTGACTATGCTTCAGCTTCACAACCTAAACACTTCATAATTTAAAAACAAATATTTCAGTTAATTTAATTAACATTGGGAAGAATTTCTTGACTACAACACATGGATTTGTATTACATCAAAATTTGGCTTACTGTTCTTATATGGATAGAGTCTATATTCTAATTTTAGAGGATATAAAAAGAATGATTAATATAATTTACTAATTTTATTTAGGATTTATATTGTGGTGACTATAGTTCTTGATATTCTTAGATTAGAATTAATAGTGAGTTTAGTCTTTTAAAACAATATATTCAGTTATTCATAGTTAATTGTATTACACTGAAAAATTATAATCATTTCTAAATTCCTTGTTCACTGATTTGTATTTTACTGTTTATAGTCCCTTCTTGTATTTTAGTTATCTCTGTTTATATGTTTTGTTTAATGTTCAATAAAAATACAAAAAGAAAAAAGTAAACCTGCAGAGTGGAAAGTCAGAAAACTAAGATTATTTCAACTGGAAAACTAGAAGAATTTAATATAAACATGCTGACTGAAGTAATTAACAGTTACAATTTTCTAGGGCAGGGGTAGGCAACCTTGGCTCTTTTATGACGCGTGGACTTCAACTCCCAGAATTCCTGAGCCAATTCTGGGAGTTGAACTCCACGCGTCATAAAAGAGCCAAGGTTGCCTACCCCTGTTCTAGGGCCTGGAATTGAAAAAAAATGGTGATTGTACAAAAGAAATTCAGAAAATAACAATGGGCAAACAAATATTGAATGGGCTAATAAAATAGAGGAATTTTAATCAAGGCAAAATTTTGATTGGCCAATTCCATTGTGTTCCCAATTATGACCCATTAATGTGAGGAATGAACTCTGTACAAGAACACGAGGAAAAATATTGACTCCTTTGAGTCACAGCGTGGAGAAGTTTGCTTTGCATCCCTCATCAAGAGAATCAGCCATTCAATTGAAGCTCACTGGCAAAAGGGTCATCAAACAAAAACTACTATACTTTGGACACATCATAAGGTCTGATGCATCTATGTACAAGATGACAATGCTGGGCATGATAGATGGAAGGAGAGAAAGAGTATAACAATGCATGAAGTGGATAGGCAGAATACTGGAAGCCAAATAATACAACTGCAAAAACTGTATAATGTGGTGGGACAGCTTGGAAAGCTTTTATCTATAGATCCAACAAGAGTACATGTATAACATAATTTTTACAATTGTGATCTTGTCAGAATGTGTATTATATTTAAAACTGATTTTGGAAAAAAACCCAATGTGACTCAGAATTGGAAAAGGAGTCTGACAAGGATGCATATAGTCTTCGTATGTAATCAACTATAGGGTATTACTAAAATTCTTTTGTCTGTAACCTTTAACGGGACGAACCCGTGCATCATAGGACAACAGTTTTTGAACTAAAGTATTTCAAATGGGCTAACTTACAAAATTTGGGACTCATGACTCCTGGAACCAGCCCCTTTTTACCACTGGAGATCAGGTAGACCAGAGGTCCCCAACCTTTTGGGCACCAGGGACTGGTTCCGTGGAGAGAGGTTTTTCCGCGGACCGGAGGGTATGTGGTTTTGTGTGCTGCCTGCATCTCACAGATGGGGCCTTGCTTGTTCGTGCGGACTGGTTGCTGGCATGCCGCGGCCTGGTACTGGTCCATGGACTGAGGGTTAGGGACCCCTGAGGTAGACCAATCCTGCCTTAGCAATCCAGAGGCCTGGTAGCCACTCCTACTCACTGCTTTTTTTGCCCTTAGTCATTCTGTTTCTCATTAGGTAAGGAAATATCTCTGAAACACTGAACCCACACATCAGGGGTCTAGAATATCGTTAGAATTGGCAGCACTGAAAATAGGTGAAAATACAGATGAAATATGAATCTGAGATTTACAGACAATATCCTTTAATATCCATTTTTCCTTGGGCCCATGAATCAAGATGGATTCTCCTGCAGAAGGAGGAAATTAATTCTATGAAGGAAGGTAGCCAAGGTCATGAAACCTATGGCTATTTCAATGACAACAAACATAACAATAGTTTGACAAATTATAGATGTAATGTATAACTGTGAAAGCAGACCTACGAAAGAGCAAGAAGAAGAAGATAGATACTTCTGAATAAGGAATTTGGAGACAGTTATGAAAAATACCACAGATGATGCAAGAAGTAATAAATTCAGGCCTGGAACAAATGCAGACTTATTGCTCCCTTGGGGCAATGATCAGCTTAACAGAAACTCACATACTTTGGGCATGTGAAGCAAATGGGTGGTTGACTAAAAAGAATTATTATATGGGAGACTGAGAGAAATAGAAGAGATAAGACAATGGATAAATGGATGGATAGGATAGGATCAAGGATGTTACTGGAATGTAAGCTGTGAATCACTGGTGGGATTCAGCTGGTTCACACCACTTTGGCAGAACTGGTAGCTAATTTTTTGTTGCCCAAGCCCAGAATGGACTTCTGGAAGCTGCATCAACACGGAGAACTGGTTGTTCACATATTTGAATTCCACCACTGCTGTGAGTTGTTATTAAAGTCAAATGAAAATGGCAAAATATTTCCCTACAGTCACGAGAAGCCAACCCCCCCACTTGATGGCATCTAAATAACTAATCTAGGAGTAGAGTTTCTTTTCCTTGATTCTCAATTAAAAAAGACAAATAAAAACATTCTGCCTGAAGTTCTAGAGAACAATTATAATTGGACTAATACTAGACCAGAAGAACAATGACTCATATTTATTTTTTTATATTCAATTTTTATGCTTTTAATATTTTATTTGTACACCACCTAAACGGGTGAGGGAGATGGGCAATTTCTAAATTTGATAAATGAATGGGGGAATAAATAGTCCAAAGTGGTCCAAGGCAGTCTCTGATATTTGTCATAGTATGACTCAGATGGTTTAAATTCAGGGAATTTATTACTGTACAAGGATAACAAACAATATAAGGAAATTCTAGGTTTCATTGAAAAGTAGATACCTATACCAGGAAGTTACCTTTTTTAAGTTAGGCCCCTGTTCTCTTTAGACCAGTGTTTCTCAACCTTGACAATTTTAAGGCAGGTGGACTTCAACTCCCAGAATTCCACAGCCAGCAATGCTGGCTGTGGAATTCTGGGAGTTGAAGTCTACCTGCCTTAAAATTGTCAAGGTTGAGAAACACTGCTTTAGACACTTTTGCCAACTATATGTCGCAAGAATGTGTTGGAGAATATCCCTAGAGCCCATAACTACGAGGGCAATTCGTAAGTAAGCCTCTGTTTGGTTATGAATGACAGACACTCGCAGATACAGATCTTTTATTATACACGTTCGAAAACTACATTACATTACTTTTCCACATAATTGCTGTTTAAATTGAATCACCAAATCTGGGCTATGGGGGGGTGATCAAAAACATTCCAACGGAACTGCTTTAAAAGTTCTTGGGTGCACCTAGCAGCATGCGGGTGAGCATTATCGTGAACCAACACCACACTGGAAGTCAGTATGCCCCGACGCTTGTTATGGATGGCTCGTCTAAGTTTTTTTAATGTTTCACAGTAGACTTCTGAACTGATGTCAAACCATGCTCCATGAACTTCACTAGCAGTACTCCTTTGGCATCTTCACATTTGGCGGGATTTTTTATTGCACCACTTCCAGTGTGGTGTTGGTTGCAATAATGCTCTCTCGCGCACTGCTAGACACACTCAAGAACTTTTGAAACAGTTCTGTTGGGATGTTTTTGATCACCCCCACCCCATAGCCCAGATTTGGCAACGAGAACTACTATTAAGGAATTTCAAATCTTGTAAGACATTATGACAAGTGCATCAATTTGAATGGTGATTATGTTGAAAAATAATGTAATGTTGTAGTTTTATAATGTGTATAATAAAAGTTCTGTATCTGCGAGTGTCTGTCATTGATAACTAAACGGAGGTTTATTTCCAAATTGTCCGGGTATAATGCTGTGGGATTACCTCAGTTTCTATTATTGAGAAATATTGGTCTACATTAATTAGATCTGGGGTTTTCTGAAGGCGGCTTTCGTACCCCTTCCTGGTGATGTCAGATAATTGCTGTTGAATAAAGAGATCATACCACAGAGTGAATACAGTAGTCCTCCTATTGTATAATCCAAAATTACTGGTGGTACCAGGCCTACGATCAATGGCCTCTGGCAAGCAGGTTTGAGATGAATAGGATCAAGCAACTCTTAACTGTCACAGAGCTTTCCAAGTCTTTTTAATTAATCAGAGCCATTAATGATTTTATTTTGTTAATGAGTGCCTATTTAGGGGTTAATGTGCTGGACTGGCACTAGGAAGACTCAAGGTCAAGTCCAGTCTGATGTAGGTAGTAAGGTAAGCCTAGCACCGTAACACAATTCACAGGATTGTTATTGTGGTGAAAAATAGGACGGGACTTTTAATTCTTGAATGAAACACACAATATAAAACAAATGAAAAAAAAAACACCTTATGCTAGTCCTAAGTGATGAAATGACATAAAATCAGTTTCTAATAGGTTGTGGAGGATTTTCACGCCTAACTTGAAAAAAATGAACTGACTTGAGGGCCTTGTGATCATTGTTCCCACCTAGTACATTTTTTTCTCACATAAATGGAGCACTTGCCCAGAGCCTGCATTGTTCAGGAAGTTACCTAGAGATACCTTATTTTCTGGAGAGCGAGGCCTAGCTGGAAAGCTCTACGAGAGAACTTACATCCATTGTTCTGTGCCACACCCTGATCGCCTATCGATAGATTCGCTCCCAGAAGAGATTTCCCTAGGCAATCTCTGCCTGAAAGCAATAGACGATACCCCCTCCCCTTCTTTTTCTTCTTCTCCCCCCCCTCCATTTACCCAGAAGTGCTTTGGTGCGAGTGTGTTTCCGCTGGGTTTCCCTGCCGAAGAAAGAGCGAGCTGTTGGCTTCCTCTGACTTGAGAGTTTCTTTTGTATCCTTTCGCACCTCTTTCCTCCAGCGCTCGCTTTGTTTCTCTTCCCCAGCGCTGGAGGAAGCTCCCGTGGAAAAACCAGTGTCTCTGCGATCAGGGCGCAGCAGCAGCAGCAGGAGGAGGAGCAGACAGAGACCCGAGGAAGGGAGGGGAGCAGGGAGCGACTGTGTCCGGGTGGCGTTTTATTGTTCGCGTGCTCCGGTGGGCGGGTGGGTGCGAGTTGTTCTGCGCGCGCGCGCGCGCGCTCAAGAAAGCTGCCGCCGCCGCCACCGACTGCTCATCTCCCACCGCCGGCTCTGGGTTCTTATGTTGGATGTAGATGCCTGGGAAGAGACGCCTCTTGGGAGCGCCCGTTCTTTCTTCCCGATGGTGTGAATCCGCTTCAGAGCGACCTTCGCATGAACTGAGATTGAAAAGGAACTATTTTTTAAAGCGGCGAAGAAGTCACGGTAGCCCTACATTGCTCAGTCTCCTCTTTCACCGTAAATCAAAGCAGCAACCGAACCCTCCACCACCCTCTTTCATCTCCATCTCCATTGAAGAAGAGTTTTACCCCGGACTGAAGAAAGCGAGAAACGGAAGGGCGGAGAGAAAGAGAAAGACGGGGGGGGAGGGAGGGGGAGAAAAGATCTTTCTGAGAAGCAGACACAGAAAGAGAGGGAGAGATCAAGGGGGTGCCGCTTTATATTTTCCCCGTGGCGTGCTAAGGGCTTGGCTCTTTATTTATATAGTTAAGAAAAATAACAAAAAGGAAAAATGGCGAATGACTCTCCTGCAAAAAGTCTGGGAGATATAGACCTTTCCTCTTTGCGGGTGAGTGTGACTGGTGGTGGGGAGAGATGAGGATGGAAGGGAAAGCTAGGGAGAAGAGGGCTGCTTGCAGACGATCCTTGGCCGCCTTGTCTCCCTCCCGCTATCCACACAAAGCGGGCGACGTCTTCCCTGGCGTGGCTTTTGTTGTTCGGAGCTGGGTTGGGGCGGAGGGGAAAGGAAGGGAGGGTGGGAGGAAGACTTGGGATTGTACGTTGCGGGGGGTGGGTGGGGGTGGGTGGGAGAAGAAACCTCTATAATAGGGGGTGGTTGTTACACCCTAAAAAAAGGCCCTTTACTAGTTAGCTCGTTGGCTTCCCATTTTGTGCCCTGGGCAGAAGCGAGGGAGGATGAGTCCAGTCTTGGGTTCCTTTCCTTTGTTTGCATGTATTGGCATGTGCGTAGAAAATCAGGGTGAAACAACTGCTCTGCTAAACGATCCACTCCAGTGTATGCGTTTGGGGGATCCAGTAATACTTGCCTAAAGATAACAGTCATGTCTTCTCTTACCCCTCCCCCTTTCTCCCAACCATCATTTCATTTTCCTCACCTTTATTGTGTAGGATCCTGCTGGGATTTTTGAGCTGGTGGAAGTGGTTGGAAATGGCACCTATGGGCAAGTTTATAAGGTTTGTATTAAGATTTTTTTTCTCTTTTAAAAAACGTTTTATGTATATTTTCCTTCTCCACAGTAGCCATGATGTTGGGCCATCCCTGTTTTGTGAACAAAAGTTAATAGAAATTAATTTCCCGTGGCTTTGTGGCAGAGGTTATCAGCACACTGACCTGTCCTTTTTTTCAAGGGACCTCATTGTGTTCATAAGTTCATAAGACACTAACTCTTGCTGCCCCTGTTACAAACCAAAACTAATTTTTATCTTTTATTTTTTCATGTGGTATTTCACTATCTGCACTGGGCTGATAGTGGATTGAATAAATGGGGATGTTCCTGTCATTATAAAAAAATGATCAAATAACTTGCTTTTGAAAAAGAAAGGCTGGCTTTCTTTGTTGTGAATTTGTCAAGGTGTGTGGAACCTGGCATAGTATTGTCTTCAGTGTTACCTCTATAAGAGGGTGTGGATGAAAAGGGTGGGGTGAAAGTGGGCAAAAAGAGTAGGAAAGGTTATTCTCTGGCTGGAAAGCAGAAAATCAAAATTTCTGGAACAACCAGTTTGACAATTAGATGAATTGGGGGGGGGGCACAACCTACACACACACAAACACAAATATACATAGAAATGGGTAAGATAAGTTGCTGTGAAAGTCTTCAAGATATACCCCCCTTAGAGGAAACAAATACTGCAATATCATGGGCTGTGTAATGTTTAGTCACCTATATGACTAAGTTTTCCAATGTACATTGTTATGGGAGTGAAACATCAGCCAAGGTTTGTTTATATAAAAGACAAACATTAATTTGAGGAAGTAACAAAATGTATTTCTTGTGCTGTGTTGCAGATCTTAACAACTGTTGTTCATCAGTCATCGATTTTCACATCTGGGTGTACAGCAGAAAGATGCATATTGTGTACATGTAGTTTCTGACATGTACTTGTAGATCATCTTCATATCTGATTGTTGTTGCTGTATGGATTGGTGTACTGTTTGCAATTGTAACAACATTGGAGTGAGCTGAATTGCTCTGGCCTTGCTTTAGATAAAAAGAACTAGGCCTATGTAGGAATAGAATAAATCACTATGAGTCTGAGTTTGAAACTGATTTATAGGTGACCTTTTGATACCTGGTTTTGATTCTTATTTTTCTGCATTGTTATTGCTTGTGGAGGTTACATCATCTTGGGTGTGTCTTTTTCTGTCTCCCATTCCCCAGAATGGAGTTCAGTTGTATGAATGTATATGTCACTGTCAATTAATTCAAATCATGCAATAGATATAATTTAATCTTATAATATTGTAAGCTAATTAGTGCACTTTTCAGTTGGCAGAAGGTTGGTTGAAATACTTTGGTCTGAGTTGCAAAATTTTTCATGGAATGGAAGTAGTACCTAAACATAGCTAGACCTAATGTGAACAAACTGCACAAATGTCACTACCTTGAAAGAAGACAGTTATGTAAACTAGTGTAATTCTTCTGATAGGCGATTTCAATTTGGTAATATTACACTGGGATCCAAATGGTTTGATCCTCCCTAATATGCACAATTTTTGCAGTTAAAATTTTAATGTCTTTTTTGAAGGAGCAGCAATGATTGAGTTTTTTCCTAGTTTGAACCTGTATCTAAAATTGTGTGCCTGTGTTAGCCAAAGTGATGCTGAAGATGGGACATTGTGGAGCAGCTACTTGATTAAACTTTTTAGTCTTCATTTCTTCCTTGTAGATTGCTCTAGTCTAAGATGTGGAGCAAGTAAGATACATTTATACTGTGTGGGGATAGTTAAGTTTTAATTTCCTTTCTCTTTTATGGTATTTTTCTAAAGAGTTTGGCATAATAAACCTTAGCAGGTCACATGAAATATTCAGATCAAACAGAAATTAAGCTAACATTTTATTCTAAACTATAACTTGCTAAATTCTGATTTATTATTTGCTTTTGGCTTGACATGCTTTGTAACCCCATAGATGGCTGGGCTTATGCAGTATAAACCAGTGTTTGCTTCAAACAATCAAAGACAACCAAACCACTTTATAGCTTAATACAGTGTGTCAGTGTGACATTACAAATACGTTTTATGGAGTGAATGTGTTTCCCAACTTGAGCTACTTTAAGATGTATGGACCTCAACTCCCAGAATTTCCTAGCCAGCATGGCCATTCTAATAATTCTAGCAGTTGAAGTTGGCATGGATGGGGACCACTTAGTTATTCCATACATTCTCTACAAAACAGCAGAGTATAAGGCCAAGAATCATATGTTCTTCCAGAGGTTGAACTACAACTGCAAGCTTCCCCAGCTACCATGCTTTCCCTAGTGAAGGCTGCTGAGAACAAGGAGAAAACTTTATTGCCCCCCCCAATATGCGCTAACATTTACTAGATGTAATGGAGTGACTCTCCAAGAGAGATTTGGGAGTTGCAAAAATTTTACTGGTGCTATTAGAAAACCATTCATATAACCTTTAGTGTTTAACAAAATAAAGAAGTGTAAATAGTAGATTGGCTTGTTTTTTTCCAAGATTACTTGAGCTAAAGTAGAAAGAAGAAAAAGAGTCATAGTTTCTTTACTTTTACAGTTTATTCTTTTCCACGTAAGTTCAGTTTAGATAAAAATCATAGTTTTTGTGGGAAAACTTTGTGGAAGCTTTGTTTTGAAGTTTAAATGATGTGAACGGTTAGAAGTTAGCTGTTATAGTGTACAAATTAAAACATGTTTTCTAGAAAGCAGGATAGTGTTAGAATAGGGAGAGTAGTCCTCTTTACCAAGCTGAGGTCAACTGGTTCTCAGCTGAATGGCATGTACAGACTTGCTCAGTAGCATTCATTTTTTAACTGAAGAATAAAGAGAAGCAACACTATGGATGTATTTTCTAATGAATTGGGTGCCCTGATTGTTCTTGGAGAGGCAATAGAACAAAACAAATGTCAAGCCTCAAAATAAATTAATTATGCTAGGGGCAGGTTTAAGTCATTTGAATATACGTTGATTTGGATTTGCATATTATTTTAGGTTCTTATGTACCGTATTACAATAAAATAGAAACTTGTAGAAAAAAATGTAAAAAAGAGTGTCAATTCACCAATTCTTTATTATACATCTTAAACAAAAACCTGTACTTTTAAAAGATATAGAATATTGATGGTATTAAAGCTTATTGCTTTATAATTCTTGTGATTTATATACATTTTTATCTAAGATCCACTAATAAATAGTGTCACTATCTGAAGTGGTGAACTTTGTTGGTTTTACTTCTGGTTGTTTATGTAGGATTTCACTTATGGTACCTTCATGAGAGTAAATGTATGAAATACCCACATGTATTGAGTTGGAGAAGGGCAACTGGTGGTATTTTACAAAAATAGTGATATTCAACTTGCTGTTTGCTTTGTTAAGACGTGTGACAAATTATATTTTTCACAAAGTATCCTGTCGGTCTGTCTGTCTGTCTGCCTGCCTGTCTGTCTGTCTGTCTGCCTGCCTGCCTGCCTACCTACCTACCTACTGTGATAAATCTTTATTTTGGCTTATTAGCTTTTATCATCTGGATTTGAGTTTCTAAATACATGTTCAGAAAAACCAGTTTGACAATGATAATGTGTAAAAGACAGCTGAAGAAAGGATATAACCAATGACTTTCCTCTAAAGTACTGAAATAAAAGCGAGGTACTGGGGAAAAAGGGTCCTTTCCAAACAGCTGCTGTAAATATTTCCCGTAAGACCCGTAAGACCCCAGCACAAGCTAATGATTAGGAAATAACAGGCAATACTAGGCTTGAATACCACAGGAAATGTGCCCTTATAATTGGGAATGGACTCATGCTGCTGCTCCCTAGAAGCCTTGTGAGACAATCTGCTGTGAAGGCTTCTTTTATTTTATTTATATTTCCACGTTTGAAGAGCACATATAAATTATGTTCCCTGTGTTTCTGGAAAGGGATGTAATGGGGAAACGAGTTGTGTGTGAAAACACTTGAACAACTTGAGATATTATACTTGACAAAATATTATTTTACTGTACATTCTACTTCAGTGAAGTTTTTATCCTTAGCCAGTTGCTCCTTCATTCCTTTGCTGTTCTAGGATAAGAAATCTGCTGTTTATTCCTCTGCTGCTGCTCTATGTTAAACTTTCTGACTACATTTCTCTTTTGTTCATCTTTCCCCCAACTGTGGTGTGCTTTTTGTTCTAAATAATATTTCATGCATGTGATGAAGTGGTTGTAATTCACAAAAGCTTCTTTTCTAAATAAAATTGTTAGTCTTTAAGACACCACGTAACTCCTTGTTTTTGTTACAGTATACTAACATGTCTAGCCACACTTGGAATTATTAGAAACTACATATACATAATTTTGAAATTACTGATATCGCCATGACTGTGTAATATTGAAGTTTTTTTTAAAAAAAATAGAGCTGGCTAGTAGGTACCCTCAATATTGTAATAGATTTTCTTTTTAAGCAGATAAACAATGTTTCTAGTGTTCAATGTTTCAGTGTTCAGTGTTTATTTAAACATGACCATTGTAGGTTAGTAAATAATTTTCTCCTTTAAGAAGCTTTCCCATATCTGGTGTCATTTTCATCTATTTGCCATTGTAGTTCCTAGTATGTGGCACCAAAAATGGTAGTAAACAGCAGGGTGAAATTGAAAATATCTGTAGCATGGTTGGGTAGTTGTCCAGTTTAAGTGAATTTTTCAGAGGATTGTATATAGTTGGAGTATTTCCTACCTATTTTTCCACATTCGTCAGCATTTATAATATCAGCAAATGTAGGTTGTATGTTGCATGTGCAGTACTTCCAGCCTTGTAGGAGGAGAGCTATGTTAGACTATCATAGGAAAAACAGAGAAGTTTGCTTAGGACTTAATACATTTTAATACATTTTGTTAAAAGGCTCATATGCTTTTGTGAGATATTGTTTACTTCATCAGATAAGCAGAATGGCTTAGATCAGGGGTGTTAAACTGCTGGCCCACGGGCCAGTTGCATCATGTGGAGGCCACGCCCACCCCAACTCTGGCAATGTGAAAAAAGTTGTGATACGTCACGACACGTCACGTGAGGCAGCGAGTTTGACACCTGTGGCTTAGATGTATTAGGATAATATTTCTAGCTTAAATCTTAAATATGTATATATAAAATACACATATCTCCTAGATGATGGAATGTGGGCAATTTTCTAGAGATCTAGCCTGATAGAGTTGCATGATCATACAACGGATAAAACTGGTTGTTCTGTTTATGGCATCCTGCCCCACAATATTGTCCTTACTGTTAGCAACAAATGGTACGTATGCCACAGATGCAACTATGGTTGGTAGTTTAGCCTTCATCTTTTCTGTCTTCATAAAAAGTATGGGAAAATTCTGTTGACAAAAACCATGATGGGTGTTTGGAAATTACATTGGAATTAATATCTGAGATGACCATTACATATGCAAGGTTGTGATTTGAAAGCCAAGATGAGTAAAGAGCATAAATTAACACATGAGATGAAAACAAAATAAATAATTATGAAACTAAGAGAAAGAAAGGATGCATTAAATATGAAAGATGGAGACCTGATTTTATAGCAGCGGCCCCCAATCTTTTGGGCACCAGGGACTATTTCCATGGAGAGAGGTTTTTCCATGGACCCGAGGGGGTGTGGTTTTGTATGTGCCTGCATCCCATAGTTGGGACTTTGCTTTCTTGCGTGGTCAAGTTTCTGGCATTCCACTGACCAGTGCCGGTCCATGAACCAGGGGTTGGTGACCCATATTTTATGGCGTAGAATTGACGAATACATGCGGGGAAGTTAATGTGGGAACCTAATTATGATTAACTGTTAAACTGTATGTGAGAATGTATCAGTTGGTATTATTTAAAGTTGATATGATATAGGGTGCCCATGAAATTAGAAATCCAAAGGTGGCTGTATTTGCATATTATACATGGGTAGTGATAATAAAATGATTAAAGATGAGTTTTAGAGAAAATTTGTACAACATTCGATTTAATATATTATTGGGAACATGTTTGGTGACAGAATGGTATGAGTAAGTACAGAGAAATGAACAGATCTTTTAGAGAACCAATGTGAATGATATGGTGACGGGGAAAGGTCTATTTGTTAGAAAAATGTTTTTTGCAAATGTATTCATTTAGCCTGAATACTACTTATGTATACATCTAAAAAAGAATTAATCAAAAAGCACAATTGATATGACTGCTTAAAATGAATGAGAAAATTGGGGGACAGAATGATGATGAAAGGTTTTGAATATGGAAGAGACCATTATTTGGTGTTATTAAAGAGAAAAATGGGAATGGAAAAAAGAAAAGTGAATGTACTGAGATAGTAGAATAACTGCAGGAAGGAAAACTATAGGCCTTTATTGAAAATATTAGAAAGATAGATTAAGCTTCAAACAAAATGTAAAAAGTAAATATTAAGAAAGATGATATGAAAATTACTTCGAACTGAATGAAAATAATTAAAAGAAAGTGTGGAACAGTTTTATGGAAAGGAAAATTTATTTGAAAACTAGTCAAAAGGTCTAAACAAGAACCTTCAGTAGATTTAATGTAATTAAAATAAAAGCTATGAAATGTATTAGGCTGAAAGTAAAGTAGGTAATGTTGGAAGACATATTTTAGAAATTTCTATGTAAATGATAGTGATATTGTAACAAGAGCAATTGAAATAAGGAATGTAATTTTTTATAAGAAAAAATAAAAAATGCTAAATGTAACTATAATATTAAAGAATAGTATGATAGTAGGTATAGATGGCAGTGGTGGAGAAATGTTAAAAATGAATCATTAGGAAGTCACTGCTGCTTTATGCAAGGTAAAGAAAGTATAGACTTGATTTTTGCTCTTCAGCCAGTAATTAAGAAACCTGTGAGTATGAAATAATAATAATAATAATAATAATAACAACAACAACAACAACAACAATAATAATAAAAATTTTGGAAGGTACCTTGGAGGTCATCTAGTCCAACCCCCTGCTCAGGCAGGAAACCTTATACCGTTTCGGACAAATGGCTGTCCAGTCTGTTCTTAAAAACTTCCAGTGTTGGAGCATTCACCGCTTCTGGAGGCAGGTTGTTCCACTGGTTAATTGTTCTAACTGTCAGGAAGCTTCTCCTTAGTCCTGGGTTGCTTCTCTCCTTGATTAGTTTCCATCTGTTGCTTCTTGTCCTGCCTTCAGGCGCTTTGGAAAATGGCTTGACTTCCTCTTCTTTGTGGCAGCCCCTGAGATATTGGAACACTGCTATCAATTAGGTTGCTTTAGAAAATGTGTATGTTAAAGTAAACAACCTTGGATTATTGTGTGAGCTAAGAGTGGTATATGATGGAGGTAAAGAATACCTGAGAATAAACAGAATAGTTTGGCATTCAGTAGGATTAAGCAAGGATCTATGTCGATGTTTCCCCAGCTCAGTGTTTTTTCTCAGCTGGTAATTTGAAAATGTGTGGCTTTCACTCTCAGAATTTCCCAGCCATGCTTCATCATATGTCATGCCAACTTTGAAAAACACTTGCTCTAGTAGTTATTTAAAATATTTGTGGAGTAAATAAGAATTATTGTGATATTAAGGAGGGATGTTGTTGGGGATATGAATATATGTGTGTTTTTACATGGAAACTCTAATAATTTGAAGTCAATCTTCACTTTAGATTATATTTTCTAATGCTAGTCACTAGTATGGACCAAAAATCAATGTGTGAAAGTTGCATTTGATAGGCAAAATTGAATACTTACAAGTTATACATAAAGAGTAAAAACCTAGAGAGTAAACACATGACTTTTACCATCCAATGTTAGCAGATAGACCTGTTATGTTGATGCTATGGTTATCCTTTCCACTGTGTTAAGGAACTTCTTTCAACTCTTTTTTCTTTTCTAAATGAATTTCTTTCAAATACTTGTCTTAAGTAACTAAGAGAAAAACCGAACAACAGTTACATCAAAATAAAAGTACTAGCCTTCAGCAAAAGAACATATATTTTATATACCTAAATAATATGTGTTGTATGGAAGTGTATTATTTTTAATGCAGTATGCCTTGTAGGGTTTTTTATACCTTTGTGCTTCCCCATATGACAGAGTGATAAAGCACAAGAGTGCTTTAATATTATATTTAATACTATATATAGGGTGTAAAGAATTTCTGGTCAAAGATCAGAAATAAAGTCAAGAGCCCATAGATGGCTTCCTGTACCATGGTATATAGAATGGATGTGTAGTTCTTAATACATGTTAGGAGAAACAGCAAAATACATTCAGTGTAGTTTAGTATGGAATTCTTAATGTAATTATTAAAATAAGAAAGAGGGAGAAAGAGATATGGGTGCTAAATGGATTAAATACAAATATGAGTGACCAGTATATTAAGGTGGATGGGTTATAGAGTGTGAATGAATGAAAAGCGATAACTATTTGGAGAAAGAACAAAGGAGTGGAAAGAAGAAAGGAGAGAAAATGTTAGGGTTAGATGAAGTTAGAATCTGAAAAAGAGAGAGGTAAAAAATTTAAAATACAAAGGGGTGCAGAAGTGGGCAAAGGGGCTGTATATTAAGTGTGGGCATTCTTTCTTTATTTGTGGACAATTTTTTGAAGGAGCTCTGTCTCTTCCTGGATGTGCACATGGGATCAAGTAAATGCTCATTGAAAAGCAGGGTCATTATGGGATAGTGACCCAGTATGACCTTTTGCGATTGTGCCTAAAATTGATGTACAGAGAATTCTTGTTATTTTGTGGGAATTAACATTCTATAACATCACTGTGAATTACACTGAATTAGTGAATACTGAAACCTCAGATGGAAATGTGTTTGTCAGGTGACAGTGATTTTCGTTGTTCTTACTGTCTGTGAATGATAGTTCTGCCATTGTTGATTTTGTAATTACAAATAAATTTTAGCAAGTAGGCAAATTCACCAATTTGGAATCTGCAAATAATGTGAATTGACTGTTTTATCTAAAGTGAGCTGTACAAATCTACTTGCAGTATTAAAAATCGACTGTACACTTAGATGAAACTGTATTGTTGGAAAGTATACCTGATGTTTGTCTTAGAATACAGAAATGTCAGGGATTGCTTTTGTTTTAAAAATAGTTATAGGCTTATGTATTGTAACTTTTCAGGGAAAAGCAGCAAGGGAACTAATAAATAATCCAGTTCATATTTTGAAATTTTAAGCTACTTCTTCAATAATAAATGAATGTTGTTCAACAACTATGGAACAGATGTAAAACATAATTTTAAGTAGAAGTAATATTTAGAACATAGAATAGAATAGTATAGAATATCTTTATTGTCATTGTGTAACTCACAACGAAATTAAGTACTGTCCACAGTGCACACTATACACAAGTAAAACCACAAATAAGAATATACCATTATATGCACACATCCTTCACATTCTATTCGCCATTGCACTGCCCCTAATATTGCACTTCAATGTTGCACTATACAGTGGTATTTAATATGGTTACAGCTCTGGGATAAATACTTCCTTATATAGTGATATGAGATTATGTTTACACCTTGTTTAAAATAAACATTCATTAGATGGATTCACACATTAAACTTAATTACTAAACTA
>NW_015386639.1:202052-203474 GCF_001527695.2 Protobothrops mucrosquamatus | reverse complement strand
CACACATCCTTCACATTCTATTCGCCATTGCACTGCCCCTAATATTGCACTTCAATGTTGCACTATACAGTGGTATTTAATATGGTTACAGCTCTGGGATAAATACTTCCTTATATAGTGATATGAGATTATGTTTACACCTTGTTTAAAATAAACATTCATTAGATGGATTCACACATTAAACTTAATTACTAAACTATTTGTAGATTATTAAATCACAGTGCTGAATTTAAACACATTAAAACCAACTATATATTTTGGTCTGATATGTCACTCCAGAATACATTTCCTTTGCTTTTTTTCTTTGTCTTATATCTTGTATTAATTCTGACTCAGGGGAAAACAAATTGTCTTGCCATTTGGATAAATAGTTATTACCCAAAGAATAATATGAATATTATATTTTTGTTGTTTCCCCCTCCCCCCAATATGTCTATGTTTTTTTTTTTAAGAACTCTGCATCTATCATTAATGGAACAAAAGTACAATTTTTAAAAATGAGTTTTTCATTGCAAACTCTCTCTCCAGATTCAGGAATTGATTGAACTCTATAACCCAGTTAGGAAATAAATTTTATTATGTTATATTCTCTCTGCTGAAAGCGCTTTAACTTTCAAACAGTATAGGTAATTAAGCAGTTAGTGTCAGCTGTGCTGGGAAAATGTTGTTCATCGCTGTTTGATCATGTGCTAAGAAAGGTATGTGGAGATCTCTGATATAGGTGTCTATTTCACAGATTTTATTATAGTATACAGTACCAAATTAGGAATTCTGCTTTGAATTAATATTATGGTGTGCTGAATAAAGGAGAATTGCACTATTTACAATTCTGAGTTTATAGACAAGGAATGCTAGGGAATATCTAGTATAAGATTTAAGTTATGCATGTTAAAACAAGAAATCCAAAAATTTTCAGTAGGGCTGAAAATATATCTTAAGTAAGGTAAGCCTGCAGGTTATATAGAGTGATCCTGTATGTCCTGTAAAACTACATATATGTATCTTTATAGTTGCCAGAAGCTTGACTTGAGGGCAGTTTTTCTTTAATGTCCCTAACATGAGGAAAACAGTTTTGTCAAGCTTCATATGTGGAAGTTCAGGTGTATAAAATTGTAGTATGGTATTTTCCCTAAAATAGTGACATTAAGAAATTTCAGTAATTTATCTGCTGTGAAATAAAGCACATTAATGAAACAGTTCATCCTCTGTGCTTCTTTTTCACAATAAATTACAATAGAATTGGTATGGGATTTTTATATATAGATGAAAAGGGTAATTAATAAAAACTAAATATAGGGATTGATAAATATAATGCTTCACTAGATTTAATAAAAGGTGGTTGAAATAACAGCGTAAGGTAATGAGACATCTAGAACTACTGGTGTTCTCTAGGAGTGTTAGACCTAATCTGTTGCCTGACGT
>NW_015386639.1:195719-200400 GCF_001527695.2 Protobothrops mucrosquamatus | reverse complement strand
TAATTAGAAATAAAATTACTTTTATTAAATGTATATGGCTGCCTATTTCACAATGATTCTGGATAACTAACAGGTTAAAAAAACAAATAATAATGAAAATAAAACTTAACAGCCGATGTTAAAACAGTTGAAGTAGTATTACATAACATCTGGGCTCTGACTGACAGTCTGATCCTCAAACCCAGTAACACTTTTAATTGAAATATTTGCTATTAATGAAATGATTGATAGTTTCTTGATTTCCTAATACAACGTTACATTTCTTACAATGAATTTTGTATGACAGTATTTCATATTTTCTACTTTTAATTTTTATATATTACTGCTTGAATACAGGAATCTTGTGTAAATATTTTCCCTTTTTTAATTTGGAATTTTATGGTGGCAGTCATGGGAGTCTTCCAAGATAAATTGCTCAGGGAGCTAGATAAAAAACTTTTGAAGTGCTTCATTTTGTTTTCAGGGCCAACTTCATTTAATGTTTGTGAAATGAACCATAGGCTAAGATCAATATATGGCAGCTTATGGTAAATATGCACACTTTGTTTTTCTTTATCCCACTTTGTTTTTATAGCTGTTAACAGATTAAAGGGATTTTAACTGACTAATAGAATTTTAAAACATTGATTCACCATAATTACCACCTTATTGCAAAACTTCAGTTGGGGTATCTTCTGAATATCCTTGGCTCCTCTTAAAGCTGAGATGGTTAAACAGCCTAGAACAATTCTGTTTGTGGATTGATTAATTATTATATGTCAGAGTCTGTGGCGGCTGCTGTTCATAACAAGCCAGACTTTGTTCTTATGACTTTTTGTTAAAATGATAAAACTATATGTCCTACTTCATACAAAAAGCTTTTATACCCCTCTCAGGAAAGAATCTTATAGAATTTAATCAGTCTTTCTGATGGGCCATTCTAAACAGGAATTAATTGATGCATTTTCACACGTACTTCCTTCTTTGTGAAAAAACTGGAATTTAAAAAAAATATATTGTTCCATAAAGTTAATCCAGTTTGGATATGTGGCATTTTGTCTCTACAGTTTATCTCTTACATCCTTATAAAATAAATTAATATATGTGTAAAGTGAATGATTTATTCATATACTAACTTCTCAGTAATTGAGGAATAGTTCTATCTGAAACCTATGTAGAAATGCATCAATATGGAAATAACAGTTTTGATTTTAAAGTGTGGACACATTATTGTTGTAATCTTAACAAATCTCTTGAGAAGATATAATGATGATGCAATGCATCTCCCATAATATGTCTTCAGGAATACAAAATACTGAATTGCACTTCTTTGCAATTCTCTAAAGATAATGCTGTTTTTTCCACCTTTTCACTGTGTAATTCCTTATTATTGTTAAGACTAAAGGAACATTGAAATCTCTGTTCATTAATTTGAAGCAGGGTTTTTTCTCTATATTGAATAGGATGTAATAGTACAAAGTATACCATTTAAACATTTATCCGAGAAATTTCTTCCTCCTTGTATTTAAGAAAAAATAATATTTAAATATTTTGAAATCTAGAAAAAAACAGGTCTGGAAAGAATGTTTCCATGAATCTAATAGGTGGTTAAATACTTATTTAGCATTATTGCAAAAACAAAATTGTTTTTCTCAAATTATTGAAGTGTAAATAGTACTTACGCTAAAATGTAATATAGAAATGTAGAATTAAATCTATAATTTGATTGAAAAAACTTTGCATTTGGAGTTTTATGAACAATTAATTATGGATTTGCTTTTTATAACCCGTGTAGAGACCTTGTATAAATATCTTTCTGGATCAATTTGTGGTTGAAAATATTTCTGAATGTTAATACAGCTACTATTTTCAATAAAACAAATTTCATTATAACGACATAAATAATCTGTTTTAAGAATCATCACATTGTATATTATTTCTTTCCCAATTTTGAGAGTACCGACTTTCTTTTATAAAGATTGACCTTGCAGCACAATACCTTCTTTAAAATAATCAAACTGATTGAAAACTCATTAAAAAAAGATTTTATGAAGATTTATAGAGCTACAAAAACATGGAAAAATAGAAAAAAGTTTATAGAAGGGTAAAAATAAAGAACAAAGAAGAAAGAAAAGAAACACATCAAAAGAAATGATTTCTAATCTTCTTTATAGTAGTTACTGTATATAGTACTGTAATTATCTTCTCTGCCCTCCCTTATTGTATATCATAGTTCCCTTCTTCCATAAACAAATCTGTTTTAATAAATAAATACCAAAATCAGCAGTTCATTTTAATCTTACTTTCAGCAAAAAATTTGTAAGAGGTTTTCAGTCTTTTATAAAAGGAGTTGTAGTTTCCTCCTTGATCCAACAAGTGAATTTGACCATTTCTGCTAACTGAGCCATCTTATGCATTTTTATTTTATTATTTTTTTTATGCCATCTATCTCCCCTATAAGATGACTCTGGCAGCCATTACTTCATTATTGGTGCTTTTGGTCTTCCATCCTTGTGCATATAATAGTTTCACTGCATTTAACTTCTGCTTTTTACAATCTCATAGGCTCTTTTTAAGAAAATTATGTTATTACTACACTCTGTCAATTCTCTCTATAGCAGCAAACCTCCTGAAATTAAAAGAAGTGTCAAAACAGCCCAAGTTAGCTGTGGCTTCTAAACACTGGTGCAGCAGTGTTGAAGGGCCGCAATGTTGCCAAATTTCTATCCCGTGGGAGTAATGGCACCCAGATTTTGGACATATCCATTAAATTAACCCATTTGAGGTACACTGATTCAGAAACTGTTGCCCTATGATGCACCGTTTTACCAAATTGAAAGTTACAAAGAGACAGGAGAGTTTTAGTAGTATATAGATAGAGTGAGTTGAAGACCATGAGCTTACATGAATGTGGGTCAGAGGCTTGCTGTTTATTGACAAATTTACTGTAGACTTCAGCCCTGGCCTTCAGTGTTCTGTTTTTAGTACTTTCCCTTTGCTTCTTTATATACTATATATTGTGATCTTAATAGATTTGGAGTTATATGGAAAAGTATTAAATTATGGTGTCCTTTTTTCAGTGCTTTTTTTCTTAAAAAAAAAAAAAAAAAAAGGTGCCGGAACTCACACACGTCATACAACCAGCCTTGCCTACCCTACAAGGTTCCATCCAAAAAAGGTGCCGGAACTCCGTTCTGGGCATTCTATGAGAAAAAAAGCCCTGCCCTTTTTCTTTACTTCTAGAACAATTGTGTGTATTTGAATTGTAAGAAAATGCAGTATACAGTTTCAACTGTATATTGCATATTTTACCATCTGTTGTAAGTCACTTGTGGAATGCATGGGAAAGTAAGTAGGGATGTGAGAAAGACTGAACTGAAGATATATTTTGACGGCTAAGCTATTATGTTGCATGACTTCTTGTGCCTTGCAATGCATGTGGTCCTTTCCCCAAGTATTTTGACTTCACACTAATGTTCATTATCCTGGTTGCAGCAGTTACAAGTTACTTAGTCCTACTGTTCTGTTCATTTATGTATCATTCATATTTATATGCTCCTTTCTGCAAGGACACAAATACAGCCCTACGGAATCATTTAAAAATTGCTCTGGATATTGACTTAATATTTGCTTAAAATGAGTGTAAGAAGCTGTGGTGGCACAGTGGTTGGAATGCAGTATTGCAGACTAAC
The DNA here is from genome assembly GCF_001527695.2 of Protobothrops mucrosquamatus. NCBI lineage: Eukaryota > Metazoa > Chordata > Lepidosauria > Squamata > Viperidae > Protobothrops > Protobothrops mucrosquamatus. The sequence continues at coordinate 196,729 of NW_015386639.1, read as the reverse complement.
TGCCCACAGCCTGGAGTTTGATCCTGACCAACTCACGATTGACTTGGCCTTCCATCCTTCTAAAGTTGGTAAAATGAGAACCCAGATTTTTGGGGAAAATATGCTGACTGTGTAAACTGCTCAGAGAGTGCTGTAAAACACTATGCTATTGCTATTGCTAATCTTGCATTTAATGAACCTATATTTTCCTTCAGTCAGCTAGGTTTGTAATATAAAAATGTAAACCACTTGTTCCAGTCCAGACTACAGTTCCCATTATCCCCAGTCAGCTAGATTGATGGAAAGTTAGCAGGAGCCAAACTGCTTCAGAAATAAAACTTTGAATTGAGAACTCCAAGTTTGGTTTATAAAATTTCTTTATTTCTTCCCCCCCCCATATTAAGTGATACATATATGGATATAAAACCTTGTACAGAAAGTCCTCAACTTATGACTACAATTGGGCTTGGAAATTTCAGTCACTAAGTTAACTTGATTTTATGATTATTTTCCCTGCCGGCTGTAAGCAAATCACTGTGATTGTTAAGCAACTGGTATGATTGTTAAGCATATCTAGCTTCCTCAATTGACTTTGCTTGTCAAAAGCCGGCTGGGAAGGTCATAGATTGTGATTACCCGACCTCAGGCTGCTTCAACCATTGTAATTGTGAGCGGATGCCACAGCATCCAAATTATGATCATGTGACTGAGTGGGTGATGTGATGGTCATAACTTTGAGGATGGGTTATAAGTCAACTTTTCCAAGTCTGTTGTAACTTCAGACTATCATTAAATGAATGGTCATAAATTGAAAATACACAATGATTATATGTAGAGATTGTTTATTTGATTAAATTATGCATAATTTATCTACACGTTTGTTTAATCTATTACCCATTAATGTGTAGTATATTCTTGTATAAAAGAAAAGGCCTTCTAAAATATTGTAGACTATTTATGAATGCACTGAGTATTTCAGAATTATTATTAAATTATTATTAAATTCAATTTATATCCCGCCCTTCTCCTTG
>NW_015386639.1:146760-194831 GCF_001527695.2 Protobothrops mucrosquamatus | reverse complement strand
TATACTCTATCTTTAAGAATGCATGGATGTATGTCTGTATATTCCTTAGGATAACTTTATAAATTATTTTTAATCAATGAGTAGTCCTTAATAGTATTACGTCTACTTAGGTCTAGTACTCTTCAATATCTTCATAAATGATTTAGATGAGGGAATAGAAGGGGAACATCAAATTTGCAGATGGCAGGAATAGCCAACACCCTAGATGATAGGCTAAATATCCAGATGGATCTTGACAGACTTGAACACTGGGCCCTATCTAACAAAATGAAATTCAATGTAGAAAAAAGTAAAGTCTTACATTTAGGCAAGAAAAATCAAAAGTACAAATATAGATTGGATGAAAGCAGCCTTAATAGCAGTAATTGTGAGAGGGATTTTGGAGTCTTAGTGGACAATCAGTTAAATATGATCCAACAGTGTGTAGTGGCAGCCAAAAAAGCCAATGCAATCCTAAGTTGCATTAACAGAGGGATTCAATCAACATCACTGGAGGTAGTAATACCACTCTATAAAGCCGTAGTAAGACCACACCTAAAATACTGCAACCAGTTTTGGTCTCCACAGTATAAAAAAGATGTTGAGACTCTAGAAAAAGTTCAGAGAAGAGCAACCAAGATAATTAGGAGGACTGGAGGCTAAAACATATGAAGAACGGTTGCAGGAACTGGGCATGGCTAGTCTAGTGAAGAGAAGGACAGGGAGACATGATAGCAGTGTTCCAATATTTGAAGGGTTATCACAGAGAGGAGGGGATCAACCTATTTTCCAAAGCACCTGAAGGCCAGACAAGGAATAATGGATGGAAACTGATCAAGGAGAGGTTCAACCTAGAAATAAGGAGAAAATTTTTGACAGTGAGAACAATCAACCAATGGAACAGTTTGCCTTCAGATGTTGTGGGAGGTTCATCACTGGAAGCTTTCAAGAAGAGACTGGACTGCCATCTGTCAGAAATGGTGTAGGGTCTCCTGCTTGGGCAGGGAGGTGGACTAAATGACCTACCCTACAAGGTCCCTTCCAACTCTGTTATTCAAATTCTAACAGCCTTGTTGTAGATCAGGCATGTCAAACTCAGGACGTCACGTGATGTTGCACGATGTATCGTGAGTTTTTCCCCATTGCCAGCAATGGGGTGGGCGTGGTTTCAGTATGATGCATCTGGTCCGTGGGCCAGCAGTTTGACATGCCTGTTGTAGATTCTCAATACAAAACAACAGCAGCAACAGCATAGGCATATAGAAAAGGAAAGAATCAGGATAATCTTATTGCTTTGGCCCCTAAATCATATTGATGAAATTGCGCTGAAACGTGTTCTTTTTCTTTTAAGAAAAGAAAGATAAATGGAATTTGAGAAATTGATTAGACCCAATGGGCTGTTATGAAGTTATAGTTCTTTGCCTAATATGGATGCTCTATATTTTCTTTCAAAAGTATGTCTACCTCTCTGGTAAGGATTTGCTTGATACAGAGGTCACTTATGTTTCCTAATAAAACATTGCCAAGCCTATGTGTACTTTGCACCTTGGTAAGTCTTTCTGAAACTTGAATTCTGAGCCAAAAACATTGAATTAGAGAAGCTATAAAAGACATAGAAAGTAAGAAATGTTAACTTCATTGGCTTGCTGTCTGCGTTAATTCTGCCAATCTCATAGCTGTCAAGAATTATTTAGAACATCATAATGCTATCCAGAACATTAAGAATATGGCTTAACTGCTGCTCTAAAGAGTTCACATATCATCATTTACTGGTATTCCAAAGATTGAAGTTGGCCTTGTTTGAAGGCATCTAGGCGTTGTTTGCATGTTTTGAGTCATTTTTTAAAAAAATTTAGTTGGGAGGGCTGATGGACATCATTGGTGCAGTCACATGCTATACTGCTTGCAAACACAACAAATACATTACCTTTATCTGGTTTATGTGGTGATCTTCAAACACTTTTGCTAATAATATATTAGTCTGCATAAACTGAGATAATTGTTGGAGCTGTCTATTAAAAGTTAAATATGTCCAAATCAATTGATTATGTTCTTAATATTTTATATATTCTGCCTTTAATGAGAAGTGCTCTCCTACTTTTCCAAAGGAATTTGAGGACATATTATGGGGCTTCACAAATTGAGACTTGGTCGTTCATCCAATGGTCTGGTGTCTTCTCTTTTTAGAGGAAAGAGTAGATGGGTACATTTTTAGAGATAACAACTGCAGCTGCCCTTTATATTTTATTTTGTAAGCACATTTTTATGCTTTAAAAAGTTAATTCTGATATTTTGCTTTTATTTATTTAATGTTAGTGCTGCCCAACTCCAGAGCAACTCTGAGTGTTCCAACTTTCCATTATTTAAATTGAAAATATTTTAAAATATAAAACTCAGGTGGTCTGGCACATTTTTGCTCTGGAATATCATACTGAGCATACAAGATTGTATGTCTGAAAACTTTTACAACCATCACCAGTCACATGTTCACAATTTGAGCTCTTGGCAATCGGCTTGTATTTATGATGATTGCAATGCCGTGCAATCTTCCCAGCTGGCTTGTAACAAGCACAGTCAATTCAGGAGCAGATTCGCTTAGTGGTCATGTAATCCACTTTATGATCACAGTGATTTGCTTAATGACTGGAAAAATGGTTGTAAAATTGGGTCCAGTCACATAATAACTTGCTTTATGACTGCACAAATTTACAATGGAAATTCAAGTGGCAATTTTAGTCATACTTCGAGGACTACCTGTACAACTGTATTGATTAATTAATTTATATGTATGTTTGTTGCACAGTATAATATAACTTAAAAGGTGTGTGACACTTGGGTAAAAATAAAATGGAAATTATAAAGTGGTCTATGGGCATGATGGAAACTTGGATGGCTTGCAAAAGAGAAAGGTATAGAAAGGTAAAGTTAACTAGATCGGTACAGACCAGACTCAATTATATTTTTCTTTTTTTCTTTTATTATGCCTGTAATATTTTTGGCTTATTTTTTTTAAACCTTTTGGCTGACTTTACATAATACTGCTTATTCCAAAAAGGAATAGGATGATATAGTTTACATCTGAAGATTTAATTAACCCTCCCTATGAAATAGATCAGACATGTCAAACTTGCGACGTCACGTGAGGTCGTGCAACATATCGGAGCTTTTTTCCCATTGCCAGCAATTGGATGGGCGCGGTTTCCTGGTGATGCGCCTGGCCCACGGGCCGGCAGTTTGACACCCTTGAAATAGATAGATTTAAAAATTCAATTTGTATCCTGCATGTATTCAATTAATAACTATATTATGTAAAAAATTCTATTTTGTTCATATAAAACTAAAATCAAGGCTAAACATACCCTAAAAAGCCTAACAAATAAAACACCATAGCACTTTTGGTGTTTTATTTGAATGACTTTTAGACTATGTTTAGCCATGATATTGATTTGGTATGAAAAACTTTTCTATGAGTTGCATGTTAAAATATGATGACTTATTTTCCAGCACAGAAGATGGAGAATCCACCAATGGGTTAACTCTGTCTTCCTGCCCATTAGATCACGTCAGCCAAACTTGCCATGCCTGTCCTGGGCTAGGACACACCCAGTCATGACTTGGTCTTAGCCCTACAAGACGTGACAGGTTTGGCTCCCAGCAGGTTGTATTGCCTATTTTTGCATTGTTTTCCCCATTGGTGAATTCTCCTGAAATCCACAGTCATTTCTAACAGCGCTGGGATCAGCGCTGCTTCACATGACTGTGGAAATGTAGGTTTTCTTTCCCCAAGGCTCTTGGTAGGAAAGGAGGCTTCTGTCCTTCTCATCGAGCCCCTCTGTACTGCAGCCAACTCCGTTTCGATCCCCGGGGGGGTGGTTTTTCTTGGCTACGGAGGCCTCAATCGACTTCCCCTCTCAGAGATAGGATTGAGGGAGCTTTTTCCATAGCGGCCGCTGTGGGATCGTGGAGGCCACAGACGGCCCCCTTTCCCCGCCGGATCGAGCGGTCGCCATCTTTTCGCGTCGATTTTGATCTCTTCGTGCAAATTGCTTTCACTTTCATCAGCGACCGTTGCCTTCTCATTTTAACTTCCAAGACCAGATCGGGAAAGCTCTTTTCATCAGCGGCCGCTGAGGGATCTCAGAGGCCATAGACGGCCCCCTTTCCCGCCGGATCGAGCGGCCGCCATCTTTTCACTCCGATTTGAATTTTCATGCCGAATCGCTCTGGCTGCCATTACTGGCTGTTGGGACGAGCTGCGGCAGCTGAACGAATCCCCGGTGGAGGTCTTTGAGACTCCCCCCCAGGACTGGAATTCCCTCCAAGGGAGGAGAAGGTCCCGCAGGACCGCGGAGGCCTTGACATCAATACTTTGCCTCTCCCCTGCAGGCCGACTGGGCGGTCTCCATTTCGGCCTAATCTCCACGTGATCTTGATTCTATTCCGCCCCTAGATTAAAGCAACCTAGGATTGTATCGACCCTTAACAGTTGAAGTAGATTCAGCCATTCTGACTCCACGCCCACTAGGCCCGGCCTGCATTAACACTAGAGCCCTGTGCTTCGCCATTAGCACGTGGTGTGCCATAACCACGGAGCCACACCACTGGGATGCAACTCATATAGGCATCCTATGTGCTCTGAGTTTCGCCTTCACTGGTGCAAGTTATCATCCTGGCCACCTCTTAGCGGGCAAGATCAACCTGCCTGGCGAGCGTGCTAACATCTCATTGTTACCAGGAGCTCTACGTGCAAGCAGGTTTGCCGCGGCTGTAGACATGACCGGAATCAGCAAAGGGAACAAACACAGTTTCCTTTACTGGTCAGGTGGCCAGGGGAGCAGGGTGAAACAAACTATTGCCTTGGCAATCCCCTACTCCACCTGCTCAGTCTAACCGCCAACTGATCCCCTGCCAGAGCTCCCTCTCAATACCACTGAGATAACTCACCCCAGGATGGAGGACTCCATGGTGTCTCAACTCAAGAACACCGCCTCCCCATCCACTAGCCATAAAAGGCAGAAATCCTCCAAACAGGAGGCGGCAGGCAGGATTAAAGCCAAGGCCAAGACCATTTCTGGAAGGAAGCCTTCCAAATTGGCAGAGAAACAGGCTAGCAGGAGACACCAGGCCTTGGAGAAGGAATTCTGCAAAGCGCAGAAGCAGGCCAGGGCAAAGCCGGAGCAGATAGAGGAAGCGACTTTTGATTTCCCTTTGGGGCCCTTGACTTCTACCCAAGGTGTCTGGTTCCCGGAGGAGAGTCCCACCGCAAACCTCCTGGGGTGGATCAAGCCCAAACGACCCAACAACCATCTTTGTCACCGTGGGTCCAACATTTGGTTCCAGAGGCCACCTTCACCTCCACAGTGGGCGGGCTCAGGGCGGCTGAGCCTGAGGGCTCTCCTGAGGACCGTCTCCAAGCACTGTTCATCCAGGTGGTTGACCGGGCGCTTGCTGCCAGACCTTACCACGTGCCCAGACCCGAGTCCGTGTCTTCTATGCACCCATCCTTCTTCCAGTCGAGTGCATCCGAGTACCAGGGCCCCTCCTCACTGTCCAGGTCTTCCCATAGCAGGGCCTCATCTCCTCCAGAAGATGAACAACCTGACATGTCATGGTGGGAGGAGGAATACCCTCCCCCAGAGCCTCCACCATTTGGAGGTCTATTCAACCCAGCCCTCTTCTTCCCACTGCTCCGCAGGGCCAGCGCGACGGCCAACATAAGTCCGGATCAGATTCCCCAGCCAGACCCACCACCCAGCTCAGTCTCGATCCTGGTGTTCTTCGAGCCCGTCGTAACTCAGCACCATGTTCCTTGCCTGGCTTTCTTCTGGAATGCGGTCTGGAAACAATGGATATCACCCGGCACCTTCCCCCCCCGGGGGAACGGACAGGAAACTGTTCAGTGCACTGCCAGACCTGACAGGGGACCTTGAGGTGCCAACGATGGATAAACCCTTTGGTTCTCTCTTGTCCTCGTCCATGGTGTCGGGGGATATGGCAGAGGTGCTAAAGGCTGAGGACAGGAGATGGGAACTGGCCTTCCGCAGAACCCACCAGGTGGTGGCGTGGGCGGTAAGAGCTGTGACTTGCGCATCCTTCTTTGCCAGGACCTCTCTCTTCTGGCTCCGTCAACTACAAGCCAGCCTTCCCCCAGAAGAGGTACGTAACCAACAAGACCTGAGCAAGCTTGTTGCAGCATCAGAGTATGTCTCAGATGCGACACTGCATGCAGCCAGGTTCTCATCCAGGTCCATAGCATCCAACGTCCCAGCACGAAGGATGCTGTGGCTCAAACATTGGCAAGCTGACCCAAAGTCCAAGTGGCATCTAGCCACGGCTCCTTATCAGGGGGGTCAGTTGTTTGGAGAGGCCCTGGCTCCTTATTTGACTGAAAATAAGGACAAGTGGAAGGTGTTAACACACCTTAGCAGATGGGCTGACAGGCGCGCTAACCCGTATGCCTGCAGGCAGCCCTTTCGGCCAGGAACGGGCTCGGGTTTCACCCAGCATCCCCGCCCATTCACAGCCAGACACGATCATCCGCCCAACAGGACTGGCCCCAGACCCAGACAACAATTCCAGAGCAAGTGGTCCTTTCGAGGGGGGGTCATCCCTATAGGAGATCCAAGTGACTCCCGAGCTGTCCCTCCCATAGGTGGCAGACTCTTGCTCTTTGCCCACCAGTGGGAAGCCACCACCACAGATTCCTGGGTCCGTCAGACCATTCGATATGGCCTGTCCCTGGAATTCATGACCAGACCCCCAGGGCACTTCATCCCTTGCCCCCAATCAAAGAACCCCATGAAAAGCGGTCTCATGCGGGAGGCCATTCAACATCTTTTAGAAATAAGGGCCATAGAACCTGTGCCGGCCGGTCAATGGGAGGGGATTTTTTTCCATCCTCTTCGTGGTTCCCAAAACCTTGGGGGGATGGAGGGCGATTCTAAACCTCAAAGGTCTGAACTCCCATATTGCATATTGAAAATTCAAGATACAAACGCTTCAATCCATTCTGGGCAGCGTAAGGAACGGAGATTTCCTGACATCCATAGACCTCACGGAAGCGTATCTCCATATCCCCATCCTTCCTGACCACCGGCAGTTCCTCAGGTTCTGTTACATGGGCCATCACTACCAATACAAGGCCCTCCCGTTCGGCCTGTCCTCAGCCCCAAGGGTGTTCACCAAGATCCTGGTGGTGCTGGCTGCATACCTTCGATTGGTACCGATGCGCGTCCAGTGCTATCTGGACGACATTCTGATCCAGTCGTCCTCCCTTCAAGCTGCCCGGTTGGACCTGATGTTGTCTATCAAGGCCCTTCAGGAACATGGGTTCTCGATGAACTTTCAGAAGAGTCAGACACACTCAGCTGCCAGGTGTACCTGTCACAGGAACGCCGGGATAGCATCAGGACCCTGGTCCTCAGGGTATGCAGGGAACGCATAGTGCCACTGGCCCTACTTTCCCAGCTCTTGGGAAAGATGATTTTGTGCATCGTGATAGTACCTTGGGCCAGACTGCATTCCAGGGACCTCCAATGGTTCCTCCTCCCTTTCCAAAGGTTGGGTACCAGTTCCTCCAACCAACGAGTAAGGGTTCCCCCTCAGACCCTCCGGTGGTGGTCCTCGCCAACAGTAGCCAGAGGGTCCTCTTTCAAGGAACCTGCCTAGCTCACACTCACGACAGATGCCTGTTTGGCTCGGGAGCGCACCTTCAGTCTCAGTTGGCTCAGGGACAGTGGTCCCGAGCAGACCTGAAACACAACATCAACTGGTTGGAGCTCAGAGCCATACACCTGGCTCTCCGCCACTTCCGCAACAGGGTTGCGAGGCAACACGTGCTAGTCCTCACGGACAACGTGGCAGCAAAAGCCCACGTGAACCGGCAAGTGGGTACCCGATCCAGGTCCCTCATGACCGAGGCCCAGGCATTGGGCTCCTGGGCAGAGACCAACCTGTCCTCCCTCAGGGCTGAACACATCTCAGGGGAGGCAAACCGGCAATCGGACTTCCTAAGCAGGTCGACCGTGGACCATTCCGAATGGCGCTTGCACCCGAACCTCTTCGCGAAGATATCGCAGAGGTTCGGTCAGCCAGTCGTAGATTTCTTTGCTTCTCCAACGAACTCCCAACTCCTGAGGTTCTTCTCCCGGTTCCCATCTCCAGGGGCGGAGAGAGTGGATGCTCTCTGCAGTCCATGGCCAGGGGGTCTGCTTTACGCGTTTCCCCTCTTCCCTAATTCCGGCGACCATCCGCAAGATGTTACAGGAACGGGCAGAGGTCTTACTCGTGGTCCCGTATTGGCCACGAAGGCCGTGGTTTGCCGACCTAGTGAATCTCTCCAGTTCTTCCCCATGGAGGATCCCCCGGGTCGCGTGTCTCTCAGTCAGGGAGTTCTACACCACCCTGAACCCCAGTGGCTGCAGTTAGCCGCCTGGCACTTGAATGCCGGATCTTGAGTTGGGAATCATACTCGACAAGAGTGATCTCCATGATTCAGGCCTCTCGCCGGCCAGCGACAAATCGCATCTATGACTCCACGTGGAGGAATTTTTGCAATTGGTGCGAGAGGCGACAGCTAGATGTCTCAGAGATGACAATCCCGAGCATCCTGGAATACTTGAGGGTCTCAACGGGTTTAGCGCCCAACACCATCTGCAGGCAGGTTGCGGCCCTGTCCACCTTACTTACCTGCGCCAATTCGGCTCCCTTGGCCCAGCATCCCAGAATACGCTCCTTTCTCAAGGGCGTCACCAACACAAAACCACCAGTGGTACATAGGTATCCGTCCTGGGAATTACCACAGGTCCTATGGGCTCTCACCAAATTATAAAATTTATAGTTCATTTTTCTGTTTGTGTATTTGTCAGAAATTATAATGAGATATTTTAATGTTGTCAATTTCATATCTTTGTCAATCAGCCTTTAAAAATAAACTTATTTTAATCCTGACAAATGTGTACAATGTTAATTTAAAGCTTCTATAGAGCAGTGCTTTTCAACCTTTTCACAGATTGTACCACTTTTAGGACGTAACAATATTCAAGTACCACCAGTGCTTAGCAAGGTGTCAAAAACTTGATAACCAAGAAAAAAAGTACCAGTTTTAATTTCTTCAGTGATGGTTCTTTTGTTGAATCACTTTCTCTTTGCCCTGATGAACATACGATGAATTTATCTATATTTGTTAATATGCACCACTAACTTGGTGGTCAGGTGGCTGGTCAGCTGTTTTTCCTCTCTCTCTCTTTCCTCTTTCTCTTTCACAGCCTACTCCTTCGTTGATCCCTCTGCTTCTCTCACAGAAGTCTCTTCTCTTTTCCTCTCTCTTTCTCCTCACTGCTTGTCTCACAAAAGCCTCTCCTCTACTCCCACTCTCTTCCTCTGTCCCCTTCTCTTTCCCCGTTGTCTTTTTTTTCCTCTCCCTCTCCTGCCAAAACCACCTCCTTTTGTATCTTCTCTCTCCCCCTCCTGCTGCTTTTCTCTTCTGGGTGCGCCTTTCTCTGGGGCTCGGGGAGAGCTCCAGCATTGGTTGCTACCCCAGTCTCATTCCTCACCAATGGTGACACCTCCCCAGCTGCGTTTCTTGCATGTTTTTCTCCCTCCCTCATCTCAAAATATTTTCCCACCACTCTGTTCTTAAGGAAGGAAGGAAGGAAGGAGAGGGAGGGTCTGAGGGAAGTCGTGCCTTAGTCCTGCCCTGCTGTCCTTTCACCATCCCCTTGCTCTCTCCTCCTGGGCTATCCTGCGGGGTCTCCCATCCTATTGCTAAGGATGCTTTGGATACAAAGCCAGGTCTCCTCACATGGAGAGGGAGTGGGCTTCCCTCTGACTTTGCCCTCATACCCATCATGAGCAACTTGGCTAAGGAGAGCAAGCACAGCAGCAGCAGCCTTGAGGAGGAGGTAAACACAGCTGGGCCACCCCCTTGGGGAGGTGGGGCAGGGCTTGATGCCGCGGGAGCTCGACAGCCAGGCTGGGGGTTTGACCTCTGCTGCCCAGGGCTCCTGGCAGCCCATGCCACTGTTCAGCCCCCCCGCATGGCCTGAGAGGGACAGTGAGGCTCCTCCACTGGACCGTGCCTTGGCGCTTGCCCTGGTCCCACCCCTCTCTGCTGGAGACCCTCAGATCTGCCCCACTCCTGCCCAGGCCCCCACAGGCCCCCTTGATGCGAGTGATGTAGAGCTGGCCATGCCCACCCAGTAGGCCACTCCCACCCTGACCACACCGACCCGTTTCCCCCAAGAGCAACCACAATGCTGGTGCAGCCCTCAATGAAATTGAGTTTGACACCCCTGGTATACAGTAACGACTTAAAGCTGTTGCACATACATTGTTTTAAAATTGGATCAGATTTTAATCCTGCGGTAGGTGATATGTGCAATAAAGCTAGACTCTAGAGTAATAAAACTTTTTTTTCTTCCAACTTTTCCTCCATAAGTGAAGTGACTTAGCATTTGAGGATTCCCAACATTTTATTTAGGAGAGCCAGTTTGGTGTGGTGGTTTAGGTGGTAAGCTAGAAACCAGGTGACTGTGACTTCTAGTCTCTCCTTAAGCACAAAGCCAGCTGGGTGACCTTTGGCCAGTCCCTTTTCATCAGCCCTAGGAAGGAGGCAATGACAAACCACTTCTGAAATATCTCATCAAGAAAACGATAGGGATAGTCCAAGCAAACTCCAATAATCAGAGATGATTAAATGGAAGAAAAAAATATTTACCTAGATGGGCACATTGATACATTAATATAATAAAATATATGACTAAGCAAAAATAGAATCTTTATTTCCCATTTCTGTATTTTTATCTTTGTTGAGTAAATAGATTTCTCACGTACTAACCCAGTGGTTCTCAACCTGTGGGTCGGGACCCCATTTGGGGTCGATCGACCATTTCACGGGGGTCGCCAAGCAAGGCTGTCTGCCATTTTTTCCCCTTTTCCGGCAGGTGCCTTACCTCCCTTGGGCTGGGCCAGCTGGTGGTCGGCCTGCTCCGTCTCTGCCGCTTGCCAGCTACGCCTCAGCCGGCGCAGGGGGCGGAACCACGCATGCGTGGTGCTCCTGGGCAGGGAAAGTCCTTGACTTACGACCGGTTGAGTAGTCCTCGACTTACGACCGGTTTAGTCCTCAACTTATGACCGGTTTAGTCCTCGACTTACGGCCGGTTTAGTCCTCGACTTACGACCGGTTGGGGTTGCGGCATTAAAAAGGTTGAGAACCACTGTACTAACCTAAATATGGTTTTATGAAATGAATTGTGTATAATCAACATGTACATAAATGCTGCATGAAATATGAATGCATATATGAAATATTTTAAAAGGTAATGGATAGTCTGGTTCAGTATATAAGGAATATTTATTAGCTTTTCTTCAGTGTTACAGTTGATAAATTGTTCAACAAGAAATGTTGATAGGAAATTAATTTGATGTTTTGAACTGCTAATATTGTCTGAAAGTTACTGCTTTTTTAAAGACATTGTTGAGTCTAACACACAAATGGATAGATATAGAAGAGAAGAAAGAACAGGTGGCAAATACTGTGTGTTCAGGGAACAAATATTAAATATATGAATATGGTGGATATGTTTTTTTTAAGAAAAACAAAAAAATCATAAATGTTTTTGTGAGTCAGGGATCTTCTACTATCGTTATGTTACATCCCAGGCAATTTTGTACAGTCTTTGCTTGAGCCCAGAAGTAGAGGGGACAGATAAGCTACTTTTGCTTATCCCATGATTGTAAAAGCTTATTTCCTGAAATGCATGGTTATAATACTATACTGGATGTGAAGCCTATTGTTTTGTTTTCAGATTCTTTTAACATTATATTTGAACCAGGTAATCCTTGATGATTATTTTAAATTGAGAATGACCAGCTGTTTTAGTACTTGTTGCCGGCTCTGAGTACTTTCAGGATTTTTCTTAACAAGCAACCTAAAATTACTGAGGAAAAATTATATATTAAGCACTGGAACATCTAATTCTAAATAGAACTTATTCTTGTGTACCGGTATTTCTCCAGCACAGAATCCACCAATGGGTTTGCTCTGTCTTCCTGCCCATTAGATCAGGTCAGTCAAACTTGCCACGCCCATCCTGGACTAGGACACACCCAGTCTTGACCTGATCTCCAGCCCAGATGGGCGTGGCAACGTGGCTCCCAGTTTAGGCAGGTAGATCAAAATTTTTGGTGAATTCTCCTTTCCTAATTGCTGCTACAGTCACCTGAGTAGTGCTGGAATCAGCACTGTTCCAGTTTGACTGTCGGAGGTTTGGGCTTCTTTTCAAGCCTCAGGGAGAGCAGAGGCTTCTGTTCTCCCTCTCCTTGCCTTTGGCGACGCTGGGATCAGCGTTGCAGTTGGGAAACCCCCACCCCTCAGCTTCTGGCCTTCACAGAGGCTCCAATTTCATGTTTTCCTTCTTGTCGGAGGCTTTGGCTTTTTCCAAGCCTCAGGGAGAGCGGAGGCTTCCACTCTCCTTCGCCTCGCATTTGACAGCGCTGGGATTAGTGCTGCAGTCGGAAACCCTCCCCTCAGCTCCTGGCCATTCGCAGAGGTCTCTGCTAGCCATCTCGTGTCCTTCCTTCAGAGACCTCGGGGGCCTTTCTCTTGTGGCCAGAGCTTGCGGCTGCCATTTTGGAAGCCGCGTGGCGACCCACCACAGCCTAATTGGCCGGATTCGTCGGCACGGCCTCCATCTAAACTCACCTCAACACTGCGACTTCCTCTCCGGTTGCCTGGAATTGCTACAGGCGACTGTCTCCTGGCTCCCCGACAGCCGTTGCATCCTCTGGTAGGTGCGGTTGCCATTTTGGACCGCGCGGCTGCTGCGGCTGAACTTTAACGGAGGTAACAGGAGTGGGGGGTATCCCTTCTCATTAGGCTTCAGGCCTAATCCCTTTCTCTTTCTCCCTCGGAATTCATCCGGCCCCTGGGTACTCCTACAAGGGAGTTGGAGGGGTACTCCTACAAGGGAGTTGGAAGAGTAGCGGCCACCATCTTGGACAGCCTGCATACCCGGATAACCATCTCCATCCAGGCATCAGGGCACAGGGCGCACAGAGGCCACTTCCCCTGGATACCACACTGTCAAGGTTACCCAGCCTCAGTTTGTAGAGACTGCGTGCCTTAGGCAGTGAAGCAGGCCAACAAGGTCCGCTGCATAACACAGGCCCAAATCCAGCCTCATTCTGGTGCCCCATCCTTCCTGGCCACCATTTAGTGGGCTAAGCATTGGACTGTGGTCTCACGCGGAGTCTACCCACCGCGGAAAAGTGCTGACACTTATCAACTCGCTGGCCTTGTCACCACTGCGTACTCTACGAGCAGGCTGGCTGTCATCGCTCACCTGATTTTGCCGCGGTCATAGACACAATCGGACTCTCTGGGCCAATTACCGGTCAGGTGGCCAGGGGAGCAGGGAGAACTCTAGTATTCCCCTGCTCCAACTGCATTAGTCCAATCCGCCAATTTATCCGCTGCCAGAGTTCCCCTTAGCACAACCTGAGATAACTCACATAAGGATGGAGGAATCCACGGCTCCCCAACCTAAGGAGACCACCACTTCATCCACTAGCCATAAAAGGCACAGGTCCTCCAACCAGGAGGTGGAAGGCAGGATCAAGGCCAAGGCTAAGACCATCTCTGGAAAGAAGCCTTCAAAATTGGCGGAGAAACAGGCCAGCAGAAGGCACCAGGCTTTGGAGAAAGAATTTTCCAAAGCGCAGAGGCAGGCCCTGGCAGAGGCGGAACAGACAGGGGCCTCGTTCTTTGATCTCCCGCTGGGACCCTCAACCTCTGCTCAAGGGGTTTGGGCACTGGTGGGGATTTCCACACACCCCACTTCTCCTGGGGGGGAGGTCCCACTAATCATCAACCATCAGCGGTCCCGCAGATCACACACTCAGGCCCAGAGGCTACTTTCACTCCAGCAGCTGCTGGGCTCAGGGTAGTTGAGCCTGAGAACATTCCTTCTGCGGATTGCATTCAAGCCATAATTTCCCAGGCAATTGACCGGGCTCTTGCAGCCAGGAACTACCACATGCCCAGGGCCGAGTCAGTGGCTTCCTCTCCCCCATCCCACCCCCTCCAGGCAGGAGATCCAGATTACCACGGACCTCTCTATCCATCCTGATCCTCTTATAGCAGGGCATCTTCTATGGAGTACGACCAACCAGATATACCATGGTTGGAGACCTCTTTAACCCAACTCTCTTCTTGCCGCTGCTCCGCAAGGCCAGCACTACTGCCAACATAGGCCCTGATCGGCTCCCTCAGTCAGACCCTTTGCCTAGTTCAGATCCAAACCCGGTCTTCTTTGAACCCGTGGTGACTCAACACCATGTCCCTTGCCCATCTCTCTTCTTAAACGCTGTTCGGAAGCAGTGGGCCTCCCCTGGCACCTTTCCTCCTCTGGGGGGAACGGACAAGAAGTTATTCAGTGCTGCACCAGACTTTGCTGACGCATTGGAGGTGCCAACGGTAGATGAACCCTTGGCCCATCTCTTCTCTTCGACTACAGTTTCGGGGATATGGCGGAGATTCTGAAGGCTGAGGACAGGAGGTGGGAATTAACCTTCCGCAGGTCTCATCAGGCGGCGTCGTGGGCGATAAGGGCGACGACTTACGCATCCTTCTTCGCCAGGACCTTTCTCCTCTGGCTCCGTCAGCGGCAGGCCAGGCTCCCTCCGGAGGAGGTATGCACTCAACAAGACCCGAGCAAGCTAGTCGCTGCATCGGAATACATCTCAGATGCAACACTGCATGCGGCCAGGTTTTCATCCAGAAACATGGCCTCCAATGTAACAGCACGGCGAATGCTGTGGCTCAAACATTGGCAGGCTGACGCAAAATCCAAATGGCGTCTGGCTGCGGCCCCTTATCAGGGCGGACAACTGTTTGGAGAGGCCCTAGCACCTTATTTGACCGAGAATAAGGATAAGCGGAAGATGTTGACCCACCTCAGCCGGCGCTGATAGGCGGGCCAACCCGTAAGCCTGCAGACAGTCCTTTCGGTCAGGAACCGAAAGGAAGCCGCTGGGAGAGATCATTCGCAGCTTTGGGGTGGATTTCCATCAGTACGCTGATGATACTCAGCTGTACATTTCCACCCCAGGCCACCCCAACGATGCCCTTGACGTGATGGCCCGTTGCCTGGAGGCCGTAAGGGTCTGGATGGGGAGGAACAGACTCAGGCTCAACCCTTCCAAGACCGAGTGGCTGTGGCTGNCTTCCGGGTGCGCTTCAAGGTGTTGGTCATCATCTTCAAAGCGCTCCATGGCATCGGACCTGGATATCTCCGAGACCGCCTTCTGCCGCAGATTACCTCCCATTGGCCGGTACGCTCCCACAGAGTGGGTCTCCTCAGGGTGCTGTCAGTCAGACAGTGCCGGCTGGCGACCTCCAGGGGGAGGGCCTTCTTGGTGGGAGCTCCCACCCTCTGGAACGAACTACCCCCAGAGATCCGGGTGATCCCGGATCTCCCCTCCTTCCGCCGCGCCCTTAAGACATGGCTCTTCCAACAAGCGGGATTGGCCTAGGGGAATTTTTAGTGGGGTTTTAAGAGTAATTTTAATTGACATAGGCCACAGCAAATTTAATTAGGTTTTAAATTGGGTATTTTTATCTTTGTATCTGTTTTATAAGGCTGTCAGCCGCCCTGAGTCCGTAAGGAGAAGGGCGGGATAAAAATTAAATAAATAAATAAATAAATAAACAGTTATAGGCACAACCCATCCTTCCCACCCCACCACGGCCAGACAGGATTGACCGCCTGACAGATCGGGCTTCAGACCCAGACAGCAGTCCCAGGGTAAGCGGCCCTTTCGGGGAGGGGGCCATCCCTTTAGAAGGTCCAAGTGACTCTCGGGCGACCCCTCCCATAGGTGGCAGACTGGTCCTCTTTGGCCACCAGTGGGAGACCACCACCACCACAGACTCCTGGGTCCTCCAAACCATCCAATATGGCCTGTCCTTAGAATTCGTGTCCAGACCACCAGGGCACTTCATGCCTTGTCCCCAATCAAGGAACCCTGTAAAAAAGAGCCTTATGCAAGAGGCCATTCGCCATCTTTTAGACATAAGAGCCATAGAACCATTGCCGGCTGGTCAGAGGGGCGGGGGATTCTATTCCATCCTCTTTGTGGTCCCCAAGGCCTAGGGAGGATGGAGGGCGATTCTGGACCTCAAGGGTCTGAATTCCCACATTGCATATTGAAAGTTCAAGATGCAGACGTTCCAGTGCATCTTGGGCAGCGTGAGAAACGGAGACTTCCTGATGTCCATAGACCTCACGGAGGCTTATCTCCACATCCCCAACCTCCCCGACCACGGGAAGTTCCTCCGGTTCTGTTATATGGGCCCTCACGACCAATACAGGGCACTGCCATTTGGCCTGTCGTTGGCTCCGAGGGTGTTTACCAAAACACTGGCGGTGCTCGCTGCATACCTGAGACTGGTGCCGATACGCGTCCAATGCTACCTGGACAACATCCTCATCCAGTCATCATCCCTCCTGGCCGCCCAGTCGGACCTAAGGTCGGTGATCAGGGTCCTCCAGGACCATGGGTTTTCAATAAACTTTCAAAAGAGTCAGACAGTTCCCTCGATCCGACTCCTACACCTTGGCGCCATAATAGACACAGTCGGTTGCCAGGTCTACCTGTCCCAGGAACGATAGGACAACATCCGAGCCCTGGTCCTCAAGGTCCGCAGAGAACGTGTAGTGACCCTGGCCGTTCTTTCCCAGTTGCTGGGAAAGATGATATCATGCATAGCGATTGTACCTTGGGCCAGACTACATTCCAGGAACCTCCAGTGGTTCCTGTTCCCTTTCCAAAGGTTGGGCACCACTCCTCCAACCAAAGGGTAAGGGTACCTCTCCAGACCTTAGGGTCTCTAAGGTGGTGGTCTTCACCAGCAGTAGCCAGAGGGTCCTTCTTCAAGGAACCCGTTTGGCTCACGCTTACGACAAATGCTACGTCAGTCTGTTTGGCTGGGGAGCACACATACAGTCGCAGTTGGCTCAAGGGAGGTGGTCTCGGTCGGACCTGAGCCACAACATCAATTGGTTGGAGCTCAGAGCCATACACCTGGCTCTCCTCAACTTCCGCAACAGAGTGCGAGGCAACACATGCTGGTCCTTACGGACAACGTGGCGGCAAAGGCCAATGTGAACCAGCAGGGGGGTACCCGTTCCAGGACCCTCATGGCCGAGGCCCAGCTGTTGGGCTCCTGGGCAGAGACCAACCTCGCCTCCATCAAGGCGATCACATTTCAGGGGAGGCGAACCGTCAGGCGGACTTCTTGAGCAGGTCCACAGTGGACCACTTGGAATGGTGCCTGCACCCGGACCTCTTTGGGGAGATCTCAGACAGGTTCGGCCTGCCCATCATAGATCTGTTCGCTTCTCCGGCCAACTCCCGAGATTCTTCTCCCAGTTCCCGTCCCTAGGGGCGGAGAGAGCGGATGCTCTTCGGGGTCCATGGCCGGAGGGCCTGCTTTACGCATTTGTTCCTCTCCCCCTGATTCTGGCCATCATCCGCAAACTCTTGCAGGAGAGAGCAGAGGTGCTTCTCATGGCCCCGTATTGGCCACGGAGGCCGTGGTTTGCCGACCTCGTGAGTCTCTCCAGTTCTCCTCCATGGAGGATCCCTCCGGGTTGCATTTCTCTCAGTCGGGGTCCTGCATCATCCAGACTCCCAGTGGCTTCAATTGACCGCCTGGCACTTGAACGCCGGATCCTGACTGAGGATTCCTGTTCGCCAGGCGTCATCTCCATGATTCAGGCCTCCCGGAGGCCTGCAACAAACCGTATATACAATTCCACATGGAAGAATTTCTGCCATTGGTACGAAAGACACCATTTGACTATCTCGGATTTGACAGTTCCAAGAATCTTGGACTACTTACCGGAGAGTCTTGACAGGGGCTTGGCACCTAATACCATACGCAGACAGGTGGCGGCTCTCTCCACCATACTTACCTGTGACAATTCGATGCTGTTAGTGCAGCACCAGAACTCCTCCGTAAGTCCTCCAGGTCGCAAGAGGCCAAGATCATCCAATCAGGAGACAGCGGGAAGGATCAAAGCCAAAGCAATATTGGGCAAAAGATCCTCCAAGACCGCTGATAGGGAGGCCAAGCGAAGGCATCAAACTCTGGAGAAACAATTCTCTCGAGCCAAAAAGAGACAAAACACAGCAGGAGATGATCTAATATCCCCTGCTTACACAGAGGATGAGATTTTTGGCCCTCAACAGTCGGTTCAGGAACCTCCGGAAACAGAGGCCGAGACACAACAGTCAGGATCCCCTTAAGCAAGGGACCTGAGAGCCCGGGGGTACCAGGTACTCACCCAACAGAAGGGGCCCGGCCCTCAGACAGTCAGGGAGCTCTATCAAGGGGAGCCTCATCAAGGAAGCCATCCAGCACCTCCTGGACATCCAGGCCATAAAACCGGTGCAAACGGGACAACAGGGGCAGGGATTCTATTCCATCTTATTTATAGTCCCAAAGAGTCCTCTTTTCCCAAAATATCCTCTTTTGCAAACATTGAGTTAATACAGTTCTTATTGTTTTGATAGATAATAATTAAATATATAATTTTTTTCCCAATATTTCTGAAAATAATAGTCACATCAATATAATATTTCTGTTCTATCCAATCATTCTGGTTGCCTTATCATAGATCCTGTTACAGTCCTTATTTTAATTTGTTTCTCCCACCAAATTCTAGGTATTCCCACTGGTTAAGATTTTCTCAAAAATTAATTACATTTGAAAATTTAACTCTATTTTCCCATATGAACCATCTCACACTTTTACATTTCTTAAGGAATAGATAGAACAATGAAGGAAAAAAAGAAAGGAGAGCAAGAGTAAAGAAACATTAAAAAAACCATACTACTTAAATATATATCCCTCCTAAGCTAATATATACCGTATTTATTTCCTAAATTTCTTATTCTTTCTAACCATAATTGAAAATATGTTTAATCTTTAAACATTCCATTTAATACATCTAGTCATCTAGTCCTTTAACTCTTATTCAAAACATTTTTATCCATTATAATTTTCTTAAATTCAATCACATTTAAGTATCTAAAACATTTCCTTTATCTAAGTCATTTCAACTTTTTTATATTACTCATATCAAGAAAGAGAACAAAAAAAGGGGAAAAGCATACTATATTATTTAGGGAATTCATCCCTCTTAGAATGACATATATGTTCCAAAACTTTTCTATTTCTTTAACCATATTCAAACAAATGTTTCTTTTTTAAGTATTCTCTCTGGTAAGTCCTATCATCTGTTTTCTTGGTTTCCAGTTTAGTCTTTTTCCTTTGCCCAGTATTTTTCTTAATCAATGTATTTTGCTGAATCAAAAAGTTTTTCCGTATGTCCGTAAATGTTGCTGTAGATATAAAAAGTAAATTGGGTGAAGTGTCTTTGTATGGGGCTTCTGCCTTTCCACGTTTGTTGAAAATCTTTTTCTTTTTCTTTCTCTCTGTTTATCATTTCCTTTCTCTCCAATGTTCCTGACATATCTACAGTCCATTTTATCCAATCTGTTTTCTTGTCCTCAGATTTATTTTTTAGTCTTAAGGGATAAATTGTTTTTTCCAATTCTTGTGAATTTTTTTCCATTAGAATTAAATTATGTTTCCTTGCTTTGATAAGTTCCATCTTTAAGTCTCTATTCTCAATTCTATATCCATTTATCTGTTTTATCTGCTCTTTCTCTGTTGTTGTTTTCTGGGAATTTTTTTGTTGTAGAGTTAACTTAGAAATAGATTGATTTATATTTTCAAAGTTATTTTGGATTTCTTTGTGGTTTAAAGTCATTGTTGTTGAATTAGTTGCAGTATACTATATATCTCCTCCTGTGAAATATTTATGTTTTCTTGATATGTTCTTTCTACATGTCTCTGATCCATGATGGCTAAGAATTTGAGTTTTTCTCTTTCCTTTCTTTTCTCTGCAAATATCTTTATAGAGTCCCAATTAAATAGATATTTGTAATCCAAATAGTTCAAAAAAGATTTTTTACCTAAAATTTATAATTCTCTCTTTTTCTACAGCCCAGATTATTGTCTTTTTTTTGTCACAGCTGTTCTTTGTTGTTAAAACTTTGAAGGTCACAAACACAGATTAGCTTTTCCCAGGTTTTGCCAAGTCTTATATTAAAGTCATAGCTGTCATAGTCTTCATCCACCACTAGGTGTCAGTAACTATTTGTTTTTCACTTCCATTTATTTTGATCCTCCATAAAAAGATTAATTCACCGCTTCCGTTAGTGTAAGGGTGGGGCGGAAATCCCCCTCCTTCCCTTTCGGAGGTATTTTGCTTCTTGTGGATCTTTTCCAGGAAATTAAATGTAGAATAGAAAAGAGAAGATCGAATTACTCACCCAGTTTCAAACACGCTGTTCATAGTTGTGCTGGTTAGTGCTTTTGGACTTCGGTTGCTAGTAGCTTGGGCTGGACGATGCAATATGGCCAGCCTTTCTCCTGTCGGGTTAGAAGGCTTTCCCCAAGTCGAACAGAATGGCTGCCGCTGTTCCAGAATTGCTGGAGCACCCTTCTTTCTTCGTCGCCTCTTCAGGGCGACTTAGACCCATTTAGAGTCCCCAGGCAGGGTGAAATTAGCTGCGGGGGTGCAGAGAATCTGCAAGCCCGCGACTGGTCACTACCGTGCAAAACCGGAAGTCATTCATTTGTCTTCAAGGAATGAATAGTGATTGAAAATACATTCTGGATTTGCAATGTAATGCAACAATCTAGGTTACATCCAACATGGGGACTTCACTAAATCTCCAACTTGGGTACTTGCCATGCCCATTTGCCAGTATTACTGGAGGTTTTTAAGATTCATATTCTGTATCTGGGCTGCCACTTCTGTATCATCATGTATGGTTTCTGTATCATCTGGGTGAGCAACCAGTTGTCTCAAAATCCTCAGCGTCTGGAAATTATTCTAGACTTTGTGCTCTTCCCAAGTTCCAGGAAGCATAAGTTAAACAGTTAATCAGGTCAATGTTACATGCCAAGGCTAATTAATTGACTCAATTTTATGAGCCCTAATTGATTCAGAAATTCAATTGCCTACAACAGGGGTCCCCAACCCCCGGTCCGTAGACGTGCTAGCATTCGGTCCACACAAACAATGAAAGCCCCATCCACAGGATGCAGGCAGCGCACAAAGCCATGCCCCCTCCAGTCCACGGAAAAAACTCTCTTCATGTAACCGGTTCCTGGTGCCCAAAAGGTTGGGGACCTCTGATCTACTATATTGATATCACATGTCATTGTTAATACATAATAATATGGCCTGAATGCATGTGAAATGCTTATATAGAACCAAATTCTTCTGTCTGGGTAAAACATATTAGGGCTCTTTCAAATTGACTGAGGATTTCTGAAGAACACTTAAACAACAGTTGTTCCTTGAAAAAATAGTGAGACTTGGCAGTTGATTGGTAAACTGTTTTTGCATTTCCAGATACTGAATCAGTTTCCTTTCACTTCCCAGTTTCCCATAGAAAGAACCTTGGCTTCAGATATCCTGCAATTGAATAATCAAAGTGTATTTTCTGTCTTTGTCTGTTTTCTCCCCTGCTGACCTGTATGCTGGGCAAAAGGTATTGGAGAAAATTGAAATCATCCTGGTGCCCCCCAGCTCTTCTGAAAGAGCAGGTTTTTTTGAACTGATATAGCTGTTCCTATAACTTGATAAGCTCTAGTCTCCAGTGTTTATCCAGGTTAGAGCTGTTTGTATTTTCATACTCAGAAGTTGTAAAGTGATTTCAGTTTCCCTCCACGCTCTCTTAATCTCTTCTAGAGTTTCAACAGTCTGATTCTATGTGGTAATCTGCGGTGCCATCTACCAAAAGAACAGGAAGTGGTGGTGGTGAGGTGCACATTGTATGAGTCAGTTCCTTACATACTGATTTTGTGCAACTTGTCCTTGACAGGACATATGATTCAATACATTGAAATGACAAGTCTTAGTGATGGCATTAGTTATCTTAGGGTTGGATGATCACCCATTTGAGCAGAGGACATACTGTGGGAAGAAAATTTCCTGAAATCACTTTCTATTCAAAAATTTCTCTCCTAGGATTTCAGATGATCCTACAGGCCTTAGTATATCATTCATTCAGAGTTCTTTGCTCAGCAGACATAATATTTCTTATCTGGACAGTAACCTTCCTATCAGGAAGACAGGTATTTAGGTTAGTGAGGGGTCCTTGCTTGTTTTCTTGCAGATGTTTCGTTACTCAAATTAGGTAACATCATCAGTGCTAGCTACTAGCACAAGGACCGCTCATGTCAATGCTGAGCTACAAATATTCTCCTTTATCTAAATAATAAATAATAATAATAAATAATAATAAGTGACCTTACTAGAGTTTTTTGTGTTTTTTTCCCATTGATCCTACACATTAATTCTACATTCATGCATTCAACAACAGCATAAAGTAGCAGAGTTATAAGGGACCTTGGAGATCTTCTAATTCAACCTCCTGCTTGGGCAGGATGCCCTGCCTGGTTGTCCATCTGTTTGAAATGTCCTTAGTATATTCTTAACTTCCACAGAGTTCAGGATTTATTCTTCTGTCCACATCTAGCCACAGTAAGAAAGAGATGGATGTCTACAGATGAATGACTAAACAGCCATCAGACTTTTTCTTAAAAAGACCAAGTATGAATCTTGCTATTCTATGCTTCAGTTTGGAAAACCTCTTTTAGCCTTAATATGCTTTTATTACACCAATCTGGCTCTCTTAGATACTATAGTAGAATATAAAACTTGTCTTCCAGAGTTGTATGCCTTCATGTAATGCTTCATATTTAGAATTGCTTCACCTTCCTTTGAATAGGAAATGAGTGGGTGTATAAAGCTGGAGACAGTGGAAAACAGCCATATGAGTGTAGCAATCTGGCTTGTATTTATTGGTTAACCAAGTGAAAGATAGTCACCTGTCCAAAGTTTCTTCACTTGCGTTAGGCTAAATCTGGAATAATTTGCAATGAATAATATATATACAATGGGGAGCAAGAAAGAGATTGAAAAGGTCGTGGGAGAAAGGGTATTTTAGCATTGTACAAAATTCAGGAAGAATACCAACCAGATGATAATTTGCATGGCAGATACTAAAATTTGCCTTATACATTTTGTTGTAGGACTTAATTAGAGAGTTAAATAAATTCTAAGAAAATTGAACAATTATATGTGCCTATGTGTAAGGTGAATGGAGAAAGAGATAGGTATCGCCTGTCTCCTCCCCCCCCCCATGCCTCTGCCTGCTGCTGCTGCTGCTGCTGCCGTGCTAGCATCCCATGAGCCAGGTGGCCGCACAACACATCCAGATCCCCTGCCTCCCCCACCCACCTCTGCCTCCGCCTGGTTCCGCCATGTACTTTTTGCCCAGAGGGATACTGGAAGCTTCATCTGCTTGCAAATGGGGCGCTTTGAAACAGTGAATCGCTCCAGTCTCCATCATTTTCCAAACACTTTTCACCCGGATGGAGAAATGACAGAGACTGGAACCTTTGTCTGCTTGCAAGTAGGGCGCTTTGAAACCCGTTTTCAAAGCATCCGATTTGCAAGCAGACAAAGCTTCTAAGTCTTCCTCTGGGTGAAAAGTGTTTGGGTGCCTATGGGGCACTTGGGAACAGAGCAAATTGCTTCATTTCCAAGCGTTGCATAGGCACCCAAACACTTTTCACCCGGACGGAGAAATGACGGAGACTGGAAGCTTCATCTGCTTGCAGATGGGGTGCTTTGAAATGGAGCGATTCACTCCATTTCAAATCACCCCATTTGCAAGTAGACGAAACTTCCAGTCTCTGTCATTTCTCCAGACAAAAAGTGCATCTGCTCTGGGAAGCCCTGTAAGCCGTTGCAGCTGTGGGCAAGCAGATGGTGGGAGGGAGCAGGTGGGCAGCCACAAAACAAGACATCCCTGAAAATAAGATCTAATGGATCTTTTGGTCCCCAAAAAATACAAGACCCGGTCTTATTTTCGGGGAAACACGGTAGATACCGGAGGATATTAATATTGCATTTTCTTCAGAAGATAATGTCCCTGAAGCTGTGATTTTCCAAAAACAGAATATGTAGA
The DNA here is from genome assembly GCF_001527695.2 of Protobothrops mucrosquamatus. Taxonomy (NCBI): domain Eukaryota; kingdom Metazoa; phylum Chordata; class Lepidosauria; order Squamata; family Viperidae; genus Protobothrops; species Protobothrops mucrosquamatus. Next base: position 170,729 of record NW_015386639.1, on the reverse strand, counting down.
GTTATGTAGAGCATAATTAGATAATTTTGAAGCCTGAATGGATCACCTTTTATTTCTAATACTGAATAATCTGTCCTTTTATAGGACTACATGTAGCAAAGTTAACATTACTTTTAGGAGTCATTAGGTACAGCTCTATGGGTTGTTTCTCAAGAATTAGGGAAATGAGATTTATCTGAGTGAGTTTGTATAAATGTGACAGATCATGTTTGCTTTTCATATAAATGGTTAATTACTCTCTTTACTCTGAATTTTAAATATTTTTTTCAGAATGTGATCTTATAAAGGTATAACTGATCTGAAGTTGTGAGATAAAATGCCTTAGTTCTGATATTTATTTATTTGCCAAATTTATATAACTGTTCATCTCACACAAAAAAATAACATTATTGTTCTAAGCCAGGGAGAAGCCAGGTAAAGAGAGTGGCAATAATTTTTTTCCTTTGTAGTACTGGCCAGTTGGGGATTGTCTGCTGTCTAATTTCTGTTAGCAGTTTTCGAAGTATGGTTTGGGGCATTCAAGGCCCTTTCCAGGGATCTTTTAATTTTACATTTTATAAATTTTAAATTCTAATAAAGTAAATATTGATAAATACAACCCATGACTCCTTGATATAAACCAAAACTGTTTAGGGTCCTCAATCATTTTTAAGAATTAAAGGGCTCCTGAGACCAAAATGTTTGAGAACTGCTGATCTAGGAAAACACCTGTGAAGAATAACAAGTGGAATGGATTTTTCACATAGTTATTGCTGAGCTGCAACTAAAAGCAATCTGCCTTCTATGTATTTATTTAAGTAAATGGTCTTTTGGGATAATCAAGGTCTTATTTTGTTGAATATATGCCTTTTTGCTTTTGCTAATTCATGTTTTGTGTGTCAGTCAGAGCTATGGCTGTTTCAAATATTGACAGCCAAGGACAGGGGTGTCAAACTGCCAGCCCGCGGGCCGGTTTCATCATACCGGAGCTGCACCCACCCCATTGCCAGCAATGGTAAAAAATCTCCGATATGTTGCGCGATGTCACGTGACATCACGAGTTTGACATGCCTGGTCAAGGAGGTCAAAGATAAATGGTAAATGCTGTCTCTAAATTTTATAATTGGAATGACTTTGTTTTAGATCCAGAATTTCTTGTTTAGTAGATGTGCATAACTTAAAATTTCAACAAATGTTTCTCTTTTTTACTGAATTGCTATTAATATTTATTAATAAATTGAACTAATTATTGGTAAGTGTTAATAATATTCCCAAACTATTGCTAAAACTATTTCTAAAACAGAAATAAGAACAATGTACTTATTAGAAATAATACCTCTTGATTTGTTTTATATATTTGTATTGTTCGGGATTATATTGTAATTAAATTGAATATAGCCAATCACATCCCAAAATCATGTGACTTTAAACTGTGGACATAGGAAATGAAGATTCAAAATTATATAGTCCATTTTAAATTTGGGCAGAAGCTTACTTTGTAAAGTAGCAAGATGGATTACTATGGTGTACTAACTTCTATAAATCCACAAATTATATTTTACTGTAAAACTGAAGATTGGGCTTTGTCTCTCTGAAAGCCCCTTTTGGAATTCAGAAGTAACTATGGAGACTGAGTACCTGGTAATATAATAGGGTAAAGTGGTAGCTTTAGTGGCAGAGCTTCAGTTTAATCACTGGCATCTATAGGATGGTGGTAGGGTGGAGCAGGGAACCAGTGCTGTTGACAGCCAGTAGAGTAAGATAATTCAAGTGAGTATTTGATTCATTGAAAAGATGTTTCTTGAGTTCACTTTTATATGCATTACTGTACGAAGACAGGGAGAGGCCAGGTACAGCAATTGGCAATAAATCTTTGAGGTGACTCAGGCGGTGATACATGGAAATTGTTATGTCATAGCATCAAAAAATGCTGGTCAGTGAGCTTCGTAGCTATTGTTCCTGAACTTAACTCTTAAAAGTCGACCTTGTTCCTTTTTACAGTCCTGTTTTTTAAACAGTTTCCAATACTTCTGTGTGGTTTCCTGCCAATTCATTTTATAAATTTATGCTAATTTGAAGTAAATTTAACTATACTTTCATTTCAGACTCTCCAGGATATAAATACAATGTTACTGTATTAGATCACTTGCTCTCTCCGTGATTTCTAGCTGCTTCCAGCTTCTGAAGATCGATTTGAGAAAGAGATGGCTTAAAAAACATAATTATAGAAAATGGAAAGTTTTAAATAACTGGTTAAAACACAGTTTTCTTGGAGTGGTAGTACGTGCTTACTAGATGCATAATAATAAACCATTATTTTTTACCATAATCTTTTTCTCATTATTGTGTATTATTTTAAATCTTTATATATAAAAAAGAAATGTTACCAAAGTACTTAAGACATTTGATAATATCTCGTGCTAAATTTCTAAAGCACATTAGAATCTTTCTCTTTCTCTCAAATGTCTATAGGTAACGACAATTGGAACCAGATTTCCATTGCTAAATGATGCAGTCATAAAGTGCAACCATATTACTTAGCAATGCAGTCTCTGTTGCCATCATTAACTAGATCCCATTGTTGTTAGGTGAGGCATCTTTTTGCCAGCTTGTCACAACCAAAGTCAGTGGGGAAACTGGCAGGAGATTGCAAATCCCAGGTTGGTTGGCAGGTAGGTAGCTGCTCTTGGGCGGAGGAGGGAATAAGGGGATGTGCAGGGTAGTAGTGCAGGCTCAAAGAGCATTTGCAAGGGTGTGAGGAAGGGTGCATGATGGTCCGTAAGAGGCATGTGGGAAGGATGCACAAGGGGATGCACTCGAGGCGTGTGGGTTTAGAAGGGTGTATAAGAGGCACATTATGAGTTGAGAAGGGTGTGCAAGAGGTGCAGGTTGGGGGGTATACTTAACTCTGAGAGGGGTTCACAAGAGGCATGGTACAGTTGAGAAAGGGATGCAAGGGAGGGTCAGGAGGAGGTGGTGGATTGGAAAGCGTGCATAAGGATGTAAGTGAGGTGTGGCAAGGGTTGGGGGGGATACACATGTGTGTATGAGTGAGTAGCTAGCATGGTTCAAGTGTAGATGGATTGTGGAAAGGTACATGGGTGGGTGAGACTTAGCCCAGCAACTTCCGACTTTTCCTGCTGACTTCACCATTGACTTTCTGGGAAAGCTGGCAGGGAAGATTGCAAATGATGGTATATGATTGTGGGTTACTTCAACTGTTCATAAATGCAAATTGATTGCCAAGTCCCCAGATGATCATATGGGATAGCCAGAACTCTGGACCAATTGCAGACATGTACAATGCCATTGTAATTTCAAACTACTGCTGAAAGGATGACTGTAGATAAGGGACTATCTTTGTGTTTATAATATAGATTTAAAATATGCTTGAGACTGAAAATAGCTGGGGCAGTGGGATCCAAAGGAGGAGATAAATAACTTTTATTAAGAGAATATTTTACAAAGATTTAAAACAGAAACAGGAAGAAATAGGAAAAAGCCTTTAGAAAAGGGTAAAAAAAAGGTGAGGAATAACAAAAAATGAATAATAGCAATAGCATTTAGACTTATATACTGCTTCACAGTGCTTTACAGCCCTCCGCTTAGAGAGGTTCACAGAGTCAGCATATTGTCCCCAACAGTCTTGGTCCTCATTTTACCAACTTCAGAAGGATGGAAGGCTGAGTCAACCTTGAGCCGCTCAGAATCAAACTCGTGGAATGAGCAATGAATTAACCTGAAGTACTGCATTCTAACCACTGCGCCACCACAGCTTTAAAAAAAAGAGATGTCTAAAAAAGTGACTTCCAATCTTCTTTACAGTAGTTACAAACATGCCAATTTCCATCTCCACCCCCCATATTTGCATGCCCTAGTTTCCTTCTTCCCATAAACAAAACCTTTTAAATGAATAAAATATTGAAAGCTACAATTCATTTTATCAATATTCAGCAAAAAGTCTATAAAAGTTTTCTAATCTTTTGTAAAACAGGTTGTAGTTCCCTCCTTAAGCAAGCAAGCCAAAGAATTTCTGCAGACTCAGCCATCATTGTTGATTTTCTGTAGACTTCCCATCTTTGTGCATATAATAGTCTCTCTGTAGTTACATATATAAACTCAAATTGTCCGTGAGCCTTTTCTAGGTGAGTGTCCATAAGTCCTAATAAAAAAGTTCTTGCATCTGTGTCACCATATGTATTTCTCTCCTGCATCTTTTCACTTTTTCACAAGTCCAGCATGCAAGATAAAATGTCCCTTCATATTTTTCACATTTTCAACAGTGACAAGAAGTACTTTTATACATCTTAGACCAGGGGTCCCCAACCATTCTGGGTTGGCAGCCCGGTGGGAAAGGGAGGGGTAGGCACTTTGGGAGGTGAGCATGCACCCATGCACGCACACACTGGCCAACCACTCACACGGCTCCCAAAAGGCCATGGCCCAGTAGTGGGCTGCGGCCCATAGCTTGGGGACCTCTGTCTTAGAGTGCCATATAGAAGGAGATCGTTTTCTGAAAGTCAGTTTTAAAAATATGATTAGTATTATTGATCAAATAAAGTTTGCCAATATTAGTAAAAAAAGAAAACACTTAAAAAATCCTTTCACTACATTGTGAAGAAAACAATATGGCTGGGTCTGTGTAACCACCAAGAGTAAATTTCTGCTGAAGGGAAGCTTCATAATAAACATCAGAACAATAGTATTTTTCTCAAAAATGTTGGCACGAGTGTTTTATTTAGTCCTTGTAAAATGAGTTTTGTCAGCATTTCTCATCTGGTGTCTCCAAGATGTATTAGATGTAATGTTACCAGGAAATGCTGTCAGGAAATTCTGAGAGTTGTTCTCCAATACATCTGAACAACAGGATTGGGAAAGCATCATAAATTAATTCATCTGTTTTGAAGATGTTAATGTTCTACTGGGAAAGCAAAGTATTATGTAAATAGGTAGAGACTTCACCTCCCTTAAAATATACTTCACTACGATCTGTTTTGTTTAAAAACAACAGCACAAGAAAAACTGAATAAATAAAATTAGACTGGATTCAGTTACACTTTTAAAAATCATTGTTTGGATCTGGTGCTGGATTTATAAATGCATGCTATTGCACAGACATTTCTGAACCTGCCTATTTTGTTTTAACGCCTTCTGAAAAATGTTTCCATTATGGTCTGTAAATGTATGAGCAGTTGAAAAATTATATGTTAATATTAAAATTATATGTTAATATTAAATTATTAAATTAAATTAAAAGCTTTATTCTATGAAATGCTTTGGAAATAAATCTTGGGAATAGGACATGTTTTTTTCAGTGTTCAACAGAATAAAGTAACAAATAATAATTATATGGACATTGCAGAATCAAAGCTTAACTAGTTAGGTTTTTGACACTTTGGCTTTGTTTTAAAAACTTATATATAATTCTACATTGCTGTAGCAGAACTACTTGAAAAGAAACAAAAGACCTCTAGGCATCTGGGATAGGTTTGTGAGATTATTTGCAGAAAAACTTGCTCATATTTACCCAGGGTTGAATATATTCCTCAGAGTAGAGGGACATGCTAGTAATAATAGTTTATATTGTTAGTCTTTTGATCTTCTGGAGCCTGAGAAAGTGGTCTCTTATGCCATCTCTGGGCTGGATTTATGCCTAGCTTCTTTCTTTTGTGGAACTAAAGGGGATATGTAGATGAATGACTCTTTGGGGGAGATAGATGTGCCAGCAGCCTTCAGAAGGGCGCTGCTTCACTCTCTCTTAAACCAAATCTCATCCTGTTTTAAGACAACTTCTGAAAGAGGCATTGCTTAGTCAACAAAAAACAACAACTGGTAGAAGACAAGATATTTAAGTGCTATCACTGATGACAGAAGCAAGAGCTCACAAGAGCTCAGACAAATAGTTGCTAATAGACAATCCTGATGAAATGAAATCTGTGTATCTAGAATTGGAAGCAGCTGAATGACCGAACAAGAACGCTAACTAAGAGATGCTGTGGCATGTATGGAAGCTGAATGGGGAAAAGAATAGCTTGAAGACTATTTGGAAACTTCAGCTAGTTCAAAATGCAGCAGCATGCAGGTTTAGTGGTTTTACCACGTTACACAAACTGCATCGATTGCTAATAGTTTCTGAATGCAATTCAAAGTTCTGAATGCTATTTGGGGTTTGGAACTTGAATATTTTAATGATGTCCTTTCCCCATTAGGTTCTGCCCATCATACCCAGATATGAACTATCTTTTGGAGGGGAGATTTCCCGCTTTTCAGGGGATACAGCTGGAAGGGTTTGATAGTGGGCATTTTTTGTAGCAACTCCATTCCTCTGAAATAACTTCTCTCCAAAGGTTATATAGATATCTGGAAGCAAATGAAATCATGGCTGTAGGCCACTTAGACTCTGGCTGGTATCAAACAGTGAAAGGAAGAAATATTTTAATTGTCATGTTTTGATGATTTTAACCTTTATTTCTGATTAATGCCACTTGGAGCCATTTTAGATTAGAGGACACAAAAATACCAGGAACATATAAATAATACCAAAGGCCTGCTCAGTGACTCATAAGTACCTACCCATCACCACATTTAAAGCTAATGCAATATGCTCTTGATGATTCTACCTTTGAAGATCATCCAGAAGCTACAGATTAGTATTGAAGGCAGCAACAGAAATGCTGGTAGGCAAGACCCACATTTTCAGCATCACATCTATTTTGGGATTTCTGTACTAGTTCAGCCAGTTCATAGTGTTTGCTCTTTAAGCCATTGTGTGTGCATGTGTGAATAAACAGCATATCTAAGGAGAAATTTCCTGACAGTTAGAACAATTAATTAGTGGAACAACCTGCCTCCAGAAGCTGTGAATTTCCAACACTGGAAGTTTTTAAGAAGAGACTGGACAGCCATTTGTCTGAAATGGTAGAGGGTTTTCTGCCTGAGCAGGGGGTTGGACTAGATGACCTCCAAGATCCCTTCCAACTTATTATTATTATTATTGTTGTTGTTGTTTTGTTATTAGTATTAGTATTAGTATTATTAGTATTAGTATTATTAGTATTATCTGCTTGCACTGCTGGTGAAGTGAAGCAGTTTAGATATATATACTTGCAGAGCATATCTAGTTAAATCTGTAAAGCAGCAGTGCCAAGATTTTTGTTTTAATGCTTGGAGAAGGGGAGCTCTGATCATGCCCATCAGGCTTTGTAAAAATGCCCTTCAAATGCTTTGCAAAGTGCTACTGCTAATACTGGTCCAAGATTTGTTCTGAAACTCGGAATCACCAATTAATATTTCAATTCTGAGTACCCAGTGATTATGTGCCAGTCTCATATATATATATATATATATATATGTGAGACTGGCACATAATCACTGGGTACATATATATATTTAAAATATTACTGTTACAATATCTTATTGACAGAATTTAAATTTACTATTTAAATCTATTAGAAGCATCTAACAGTTAATAGACAAAATGAATGAATGTATAACAGCATAAAATGTGTTTGTAGTTAAATCTTTGGAGATATCAGATGTACAGAAAGTAGGAAAGCTGTCACCATATGTTTTTTTGAGGTCACCAATGTTTTTTTGAGGTCACCAAGGGTCAGTGGTCTGGCCACTTCTGGAAGTAGAATACTGTGTTCTATTGGGCATCTCTTACAGAATAGTTGATTTCATTTCTGCCAACAGATTCTACTTACTGAAATTGGCTATGAATGTATTATTGCTTCACTTGTTGGGAAAGTAACATTTTCCATGTTCTTTATCAGAATGTTATATACTGTATAATAGTTTGAGCTGTGTAATATGCCTAGATGTGTTTGAATATAGGAATTGAATATATGTTTCTGTTTTTTTGCTTGTAACACTGTAGGAGAAGAGCAAGCTGAGAAGGTGGGGTTAAATGTGTCATCAGTTTGGAGTCATTGCGTTGCCACAAAGAGACCTAAGTCCAGCCACCCGTGAATTCTGTTGACACTTACCTAGTGCCAATTTAACTTTGACTATTAGTTGCCTAGATTCTTGTATTAGTGGTAGCAATAATAAAAGCTATGCTTTGAACTGAAGAAATGCTCCTGGTTATTTATGCCTGACAAACACTTGCACAATGGGTATAACTACAAGATAGCTTTTTTATGTATTTTAAATACATATGCGCGCGCACACACACAGACAAACACAAACAGAGAGAGAGAAAAAATAAATTCATCTTTTATCTTTATCTTAGCTCATATCTTTGGTCTTGCTATGGTCCTTGCTCAATAGGAATGCTTTGTGTTGCTTTGGGTGTCTAAATAGAAGTAATTATTAGGCTCTTGCTTTAGAAAAAATAATAACAAGTAATAATAGAGATATGCCACAATCTATATAGGAAAAATGAATGCAATTTTTCTTTCATTTTTCAAAAGACAAATCAAAATAGTTTGAAGGTACTGAAGATTTCCCCCCCCCACATGATTCTGTATGGTTGTTGTTCCATTGCATATGAGACACTAAATATAGATTTTTGTCCATATATCTTCTATAAAGCCTGTACAGGGAGCTATTCTTACAATCATTTTTCAGCTCCTAGTGATAGTTTATACTGTGTGGTCTAAACCACTTTAAGAGTGATTGCTCAGTAATTATAACTCATAGAATTTGCTGCCAGTGATAGAATTCCACAAAGTAGCTTTGTGTCTAGATGTGTCTAACCAAATACAAACAAACAATCCCAGGAATAAGGTATTTTTCTGGAAATGGCTCGAAATACTAAAATAATCCGAAATGTACAGCTTAAAATTATAAAATATTCTGAAATTTTAAACCTTTGTTTCAAGAAATAAAGCAAGTGATAGGGATAGTTTCACTCATAAGATTGCAGATACAACTTTGAGAGCTTTTATATTTATAAATTTATATAAGTAAAAATACAATTTGTTCTAAATTTTTTGTTTAAGAGCTCTGTGTTACTCAATAAAAGCTTAAATCCTTTCTTTTTGGCAGGTAAGAATCATACTGTATAACATTCTGTAATATTCAGAAATTCCACTTAGTAAGATGTTATATACAGACATTTGGAGGTTATTTCGATGATTATCAAAAATGTTTACCTACATTAGTAGTAATGCAGATTTATAGTAAATATTATGGACATTGGAGTGAGTAAAATATTATACAGAAAAACCTCCTGAATCTGAATGATGTAAGTAAAAAATTAGATTCTCCAGCATGACGAGTGGAGAATCCACCAATGGGTTAGCTTCGTCTTCTGCCCGTATTGACTAAGTCAGCCAAGTTGCCATGCCTCTCTCCCTGGACCAGGAACCCAGTCTCGACTTAGTCTTTCGCCCGAGAGGACACGCTACTTGGCTCTAGAATCCAAATCGCCAGATCAGGTCATATTTAATTTAATTTCTTTTCCCTTAGAAGTCTGGAGGAATAGAAAATGAACAGCTGTTCATTCGCCGCCGCTTCTAACGTGCAAAGCAGATCCGGCAGGCTTTGTTTGAAGACTCAGCTGGCCCCAGCTGATCGTTGGCAGGCTAACAAAGAGCCGGTCGCCATTTTAGCACCGCATGGGTTTTTAGAGCGGGTGGGAGGAATCTTCCCCCTGGGTGGAAAGATCACAGCCTAGCCTTCGCTGAACCTCCGGATCACTAGCCATTAATCCCCAGCCATAGGGAGCGAATTTAAAGCAACCGCCATTTCAAAGACTGGTTGCAGCCGCCATTTTTAAAGCCGCAAAATTTAAAAGGACCGGCTTGCCAGCTCCCTCTAAGACTCGAACTAAGCTGAGCATCAATTATTTCTGAATTACAGTGGCGGTAAGCCGCAGCTGGCCCAGACTGGCACAGTGTGTTTTCAGCTTCAATTCTCCAAATAAAATTAAAAACGGCACGAGCTGGAGAAGTTCTGAACGGGGAGGAGAAGGGGAACGCGCTGCCCCCCCCACTCACTAGCAAACCGCCTCCCTACAGAGATAATTGCATCCTCCCCTTACCAGCTGAGCCACTGACAATCCAGATTCAATTCAATTCATCAAGTTTTAGTAAATAAGTAGGTTTAAAAAAAGGACAAAAAGAGGAGAGAAGAGGAGGAATCAAGTGACATCAGAGGGTGTCTGAACTGCCTGCCCAACAATTGTGTGCGAGTCGTATCATTAAATTGATCTTGCCGTCACCAGCATCACAGCAGAGTGAGCAAAGTGGAGCTCAGAGGTGTGGCTGTACCAATAATGGGACTTGCCACCCGGGACTGTTTCCAGTCACTATCAGGTTGCTCCATGGCCTGAGCTGACCTATCACCAGGCTCCTCACCACGAGATTCCTCTCAGTCTCTACGCTGAGATATCTCTTGTGACAATGGCAGACATCAACGCTGCTCAAACAGCACAGGATACCTCCATCAGTCCCCCCGGATGTAAGAGGTCAAGATCATCCAATCAGGAGGCAGCAGGAAGGATCAAGACCAAAGCAATATCTGGCAAAAAATCCTCTAAGGCCGCTAACGAGGCAAGACAAAGACACCAAGCTCTAGAGAAACAGTTCTCCAGGGCTGAAAAGAGGCAAAGCATAGCAGGAGACGGAATAGTTTCCCCTGCTTACACAGAAGCTGAGATATTTGGCCTGCTATTGTCTACTCAGGAACGCCTGGAAACAGAGGCCAAGGCAGAACAGGCAGAGAGATCCCTCTTAAGCGAAAGGCCTGAGAGTCCGGAGGCACCCAGTACACACTTAGCGGAGGGACTTCGTCCCACAGTCAGGGAGCCCTATCATCAGAACACTTACAGTCCCTGATATCCTAGGCCGTCACTCAGGGCATTGCCTCCACAATGCATCACAGGCCCAGAGCCGGGTCTGTAGTATCAAGGGGTCGATCCTACCTTTCCCAAGAGGAAGACACGGCATACCAGGGATCCATTTCCCCATCTCGTTCTTCTAGAAGCAGCAGGTCCCCCACTGGGGACTACGAACAAATGGATCAGGGATTGTCAGAGGATGAAGACATATCCACGGACCCCCACCATTCGTAGGCCTCTTCAATCCGACCCTCTTGAAATCCCTGCTCCACAAGGCCAGCAGCACGGCAAAGATTAAGAGGCCAAGGATCCCTCAGGAGGGACCCTCTGCAAGTCAGGATACTAATAGCAGAGTGTTCTCGGAACCCACCTACACACAGCAATATATTCCCTGCCCCCCTCTCTTCTTTAATACAATTCAGAAAAATTGGGGAGCACCAGGGGCCTTCCCTTCAATGGGGGGGGGACAGAAAAGAAACTGTTTAACATAGATCCTGCCTTATCAGAGGTGATAGAGGTCCCGACAGTAGATGAGCCACTAGCGGCTCTATTTTCACCAGCCACGGTATCTGGGGATGCGGCGGAGGCCTTGAAGTCAGAGGACAGGAAGGCGGAACTGACCTTCCGCAGAACACATCAGGCCTCAGCATGGGCGATCAGGGCCACCATATCTAACTCATTCTTCGCTAGAACTTCGTTGCTTTGGCTGTGCCAACTCCAAGCCAGGGTTTCCCCAGACGAGGAAAGAACCCACCATGACTTAAGGAGGTTAGTGGCTGCAGCGGAGTTCATGGCAGACTCATCATTACACGCCGCCAACTACTCTGCCAGAGCAATAGCGTCCAACATCACAGCCCGCAGATTACTGTGGCTCAGACAATGGCGAGCGGACATCAAGGCAAAGTGGCGGTTGGCTGCTGCGCCTTACAGGGGTGGTCTACTCTTTGGTGAGGCCTTGAACCCTTATTTGGTAGAAAACAAGGACAAACGCAAGGTCATGGCTCACCTCTCAAAGAAGGTTGAGAGGAGAGTCTCTACCTTCGCTCGCAGACAGCCTTTCAGGTCAGAAGCAAGCCCAGAGCTTTCTTCTTTTTCCCGTCCCTTTCAGCCCAGATCAGACTGCCAGGTCGACCGATCCGGTAACAGGGACAGATATAGATAGCAATTCCAGTTGAAGCGGCCCTTTCGAGGAGTGGGGGGGCCACCCCTTTCATAAATCCAAGTGATGGGGAGACCTCCCCCATTGGTGGCAGGCTGGCCCTCTTCGCACACAGATGGCAAGCCACCACCATGGACCTTTGGGTCCTAAACACTGTCAGATTCGGCCTTTCTCTGGAATTCACCTCCAAGCCCCCGAACCACTTTGTCCTTTGCCCATCACCCAAGGATCCAATCAAAAAGGGCCTCATCAAGGAGGCCATCCAGCACCTCCTGGAAATTCAGGCCATAGAGCCGATACCAATGGGTCAACAGGGACAGGGATTCTATTCCATCTTATTCATAGTCCCAAAGAGCTCGGGGGTGTGTGTGGAGGGCAATCCTAGATCTAAAAAATCTGAACAATCACCTGGCATACAGAAGATTCAAAATGCAGACTCTACAGTCTATATTAGCCGGCATCAGAAGGGGAGACCTCCTAACATCCATAGATTTGATGGAGGCTTACCTTCACATCCTCATACTTCCCGAGCATCAGAAGTTTCTCAGGTTCTATTATGCAGGCCAACATCTTCAGTACAGGGTCCTACCTTTTGGGCTTTCTTCGGCCCCCAGAGTGTTCACAAAGGTTCTGGCGACTCTCGCCGCCCATTTACGGACCATACCCATGCGCATCCAGTGCTACCTGTACGACATTCTCATTCAATCCTTCTCCGTCCAAGCGGCACAGTCGGATCTGACATTAACCCTAACAACCCTTCAAAACCACGGGTTCTCAGTAAATTTCCAAAAGAGTCAAACAGTTCTGTCGATCTGCCTTCTTCATCTGGGAGCCGTGATAGATACACTGAAGTGCAAGATCTACCTATCTCGAGAATGTCGAACCAGCATCCGAGTCTTGGTCAGTCAGATCTGAAGAAAATGGGTAACCACACTGGCCACACTCTCCCAACTGCTGGGAAAGATGATTTCATGTATAGTAATCGTGCCCTGGGCACGATTACACTCCAGAAGTCTTCAATGGTTCCTGCTACTGTTCCAGAAAAGAGGAGCCAGCTCCTCCAACCAGAGAGTGAGTCCCACCACAGGTCCTGAAGTCCCTCCAATGGTGGTTGTCCCCAGCGATGGGAAAAGGATCTCTGTTCAAGGAACCCTCCCGAGTCATCCTGACCACGGATGCCAGCCTATTCGGCTGGGGAGCACACCTGCAAGCACAGCTGGCACAGGGCCAATGGTCCAAATCAGATCTGAGACACAATATAAACTGGTTGGAACTCAGAGCCTGGCCCTACACCACTTCTGCAGCTCAGTGGCGAATCAGCACATCCTAGTTCTCACAGACAACGTGGCGGCAAAAGCCCATGTCAACCGACAGAGGGGTACACGATCCAGATCTCTCATGGCCGAGGCCAAATCGATGGGAATCTGGGCAGAAACCAATCTCGCCTCACTCAGGGTCGAACACATATCGGGAGAGGCAAATCAGCAGGAGGACTTCCTGAGCAGGTCAAGGGTAGACCACTCAGAGTGGAGCCTGCATCCAGATCTTGTCAGAGAAGCATCAGACAGGTTCGGTCCCCCAGTGCTGGACCTATTCGCCAGCCCGAGGAATGCTCAACTCCCGAGGTTTTTCTCCCGCTTCCCGTCACCAGGGGCGGAGAGAACAGATGTGCTCCGGGGGCCTTGGCCCAGGGGTCTGCTATATGCCTTCCCCCCTCTTCCTCTGCAAGCAACCATCCGAAAGATACTGCAGGAACAAGCAGAGGTGATTCTTATTGCTCCACACCGGCCAAGGCGGCCGTGGTTTGCCTCGTGAGTCTTTCAGTATCTCCTCCGTGGAGGATTCTGCATGACCGAATCTGCCTCAGCCAGGGGACCCTACAACATCCAGAGCCACAGTGGCTCCAGTTAACTGCCTGGCACTTGAACGGAACCTCCTAACTGGGGAGTCTTATTCACCAGACATCATTAACACAATCCAGGCCTCAAGAAGCCCTACAACCAACAGAATTTATGACTCTACGTGGAGAAATTACTGTACCTGGTGCACAAGACAGCAGTTAGACCCCTTTAGAATTACCATCCCAAGGATCTTAGACTACTTGTGGGAGGGGCTTAAAAAGGAATTAGCACCCAACACAATTCGCAGACAGGTGGCCACCCTGTCCACGATCCTCATGTATGGCAACTCTGAACCACTGGCCAAACACCCCATGGTGCAATCCTTTATGAAGGGCGCAACTAACAACAGACCACCCATGGTCCACAGATATCCCTCCTGGGATCTGTCCAGGGTCTTACAGGCCATTACGTCATCTCCATTCGAACCTATCAGAACCTGTACCATACAGTGCCTGACACTTAAGGTCGCATTCCTGGTCGCCATAACTTCGGCCAGACGCATTTCAGAGTTGGCAGCATTATCAGTCAGGGAAGACCTTTGCATCTTCCACGCAGATAGGGTGATCCTACGCCTGGACCCCTCCTTCGTTCCCAAGGTCAATTCCTTGTTTCACAGGTTGCAGGAGGTGGTGCTACCAGACTTTTGTCCTCAGCCTTCCCATGAATTGGAACGCAAATGGCATACTCTAGATGTTCGCAGGGCCTTAAGGCAGTACATAAAGCGAACGGCACCCTTCCGCAAATCTGAGGCCCTGTTCGTATCCTTTCAGCCTCACTCAAAGGGTCGGAAGGTCACTGCATCCACAATTGGCAGATGGATCAGAAATTGCATAGCAGGAGCATACCAAGGGCAATCGCTCCCTGTTCCTAACCGAATCACCGCCCATTCCACTCGCAGCGCTCCAACATCAGCAGCGTGGGCGACTCAGGCGTCGATTGAGGAAATATGTAGGGCAGCGATGGGGGCGTCGCCTTCGCCCTTCGTAAGACACTATAAACTAGATAAATTCACATCTGCAGAGGCCTCATTTGGCAGGAGGGTCCTCCAATGCGTAGTATCAGAGAGTGGGACATAGGCCCAGTCGGCTTCCCACCCACAGGGACCGTGAGGCTTTGGTACGTCCCATTGGTGGATTCTCCACTCGTCATGCTGGAGAAGGGGTGTTGTCTTACCTGAACGCCTTTTCTCAGCATGACGATGGAGAATCCACTCCCACCCTTAGGGCCTGTCAGGTCCTGTGTCAGGAAAAATTGAGCCAATACTTTTGAATCATAGCTAACGGCTGCGCCTCTGTCGAGACTGGGTTCCTGGTCCAGGGAGAGAGGCATGGCAACTTGGCTGACTTAGTCTATACGAGCAGAAGACAAAGCTAACCCATTGGTGGATTCTCCATCGTCATGCTGAGAAAAGGTGTTCAGGTAAGACAACGCCCCTTTTATTGTCCAGAATCTATTGATAGCTAGGAATTATTACCTCTATAAAAATGCTCTTAAGAATATTTTAAGAGGTGAATGAAAATAACCCTAATTTTGTGGGGAAGAATTAATATTGTAAAAATAAGGTTTGTTGTACATGTGTTGGTAAAAAATAGCTAGTTTGATTCTACTAAAATATTTTTAAACAGATGGATAACTTGTTCATATTACAATATTATTTATGGCTACTGCCCTTTATTGAGCAATATTAAATAGTTGAGAAGTAGTTGACAAGCTAGGTTTTTATAGACGAATTAAATATTTCTTTACCTTAGACATATCAAAAATTTAGCAAGCCTATTCTATAGTTTGGACCAGTTAACCAGCAGTTACTAAACTGAAATAACTAAACATTTGGAAAAATGATTCAAAATGATAATGAGTTTACACATCTTCGACTTTTTATCCCTTTTCTGTTTTGTTTTATCATTGTTCATGATAAAAGTTTTCTGAAGAATTGGAAAATATGCAAAGTATTTGGGAAAGTATTCTGTCATTTAATACATATATTTTGGAATAGTTCTTATAGTTAACATGACTGCTGTTTAGCTGGCAATGAATAAAGACGGCTAGATACAGAGCTAGAGATAGCATAACAGCATTTTTATCCTGTACCTAAGTAACAAGCATAAGAAATACAGTAATTGTTGATTCTGCTATACATATGAAAGGAATTATTGAATAAGCATTCAGAAGAGCTTTAAATATGTACCTGTACAGTTATTGTAGTTGCAAAATAGATAGCAGAATGCAAGCTGTGGATGTGAATGCAACCACAGACACAAAAATCTTTTTGGTTGTATTCATATTAATATGTTGTCTTATATGGAGATAATGAAAATGGTGTATGTATTTGTGAATCTGGAAAACATTTTGATGGGAATATTATTATTTGAGTTTTATAGTATATAATCTGCATCAGTGATCAGAAGGAAACTTTTCAAATTAAGAAATTCAGAGCTGGTGTGCTACAATGTGGAAGAATTATCCCACCCAATGAAATAAGAGGCTAATAAAAAAATAGTCATATGATGTCATAGGAATTGCCCCACAAGATGAGTGACAAGGTTAAAAAGATTAACATGACATAATGCATTTATTTCATTGGCTACTTATACATTATATATTACTATTTAAGCAAACTTTTGATATTGTTTCTGATAGATTTTTCATAAATAATCATTAAACATTTTATTTCCTGATTTTGAAGCCCTCTTGACATATGGCTTTTTTCTTGTATGTTGCACAGCCTGAATAAGGACTGTAGATGTGCCTGAAAAATTTTCTTCCCTAGGAAAGAGATGAAACTACTCTTAGAGAATAGAGAGCAATTTCTAAACATTATAAGAGAGGACTTCATACATCGTTACTAACACAGAGACTGTGTGAGGCTTCTACAGAGCAGCATGATGTTGAAATCCAAACATTAAATATTTTCTTCTTCCTTAGAAGGAAGTCTTAAACACACCTTTTAAACTCTGCCTGGTAACATTCCATACAAATTTGCTCTCAAAATTAAGGTGCACCCTCTAGTTTTTTTTTCTTGTTTAAATGTTCATATCTATATAGTCATTTCTAGTTGGTCAGAGATATTTGGGCTAAGGAAAATTATAAAATTTCCCTTCTCCTAAAATGTTTTTTTCCTGCTCCTCCTCTTTTACAGAAAGAAAATTCATCTGATATTATCATAATCAAGTTCCGGTTATCATATTTCATGCAGGGTCTTTGATTCCCCCCAATTCTCTTTGTAGATCAGGCCTTAGGGATGTAGCCTGCAGAATAAATGGGGTGTGAAAATCTATGTAAATACTGAGTGAGATAGATTCACTATACTTCAACATATAACTTCCAAAAACTATCCATAAAATAGAAGAAGCCAGTGGAGCTCTGTGTTTGCAGTTGCCTCATCATCTTGGTCTGATGATTTTATAATGTGAGCTCATATCCACATTCAGAAATTACAAATCTCACTCTTTTTTTACATTTCATCAATATCTTTTAAAAAAGATTATGGTAGCTGTCCTTGGATTCTAAGAATATTACTTTTGAAATATATTTTGCAATTTCAGGCAAATAGCTGAAGAAGGTAGTATCTAAAAAAATTAAAGCATAGAAGAATTACAAATACAGGCAATGATTAACACAATGTTCTTTCGCACTTAAATTAACTGAATCCTGGAAAAGGAGAAGAATGTTGATTTTAGGATATCCAGAGTGATTGTAGCATTTAATGAGAGTAGGAGTGAAATGAAATGACTACAAAAAATACAAATCTTGTTGAGGCTTGTTTTCAGACCAATGCATTAACAAAATATAGAGTCATAAGACGAAATTTGCATCAAAAATTAAATATGTTATAAGAGGTAATGAATACTTTTTTACACTTGTTCTGCTTCAGTACTCTTAATACACAATACTAAAATTATTTTTTAAGTTTTAAGGAATGGACATTTTCGCAGCCCTCTTTGTTTGAACATGGAATGTTCCCTTTTTATTATTATTTTCCTTTAAGTAAGCATACATTGGGGTACACGTAATTGCTGAGTTACAACTGTAATGAACTCTGCTCATTACAATTGTAACTTGTGACAGTTGTAATGTAGGTCAGTCACGTAACTGACCTGATTTTATGTCAATTTTTTGGAACACCATGATTGTTAAGTGAACTCCTCAGTAGTTCAGCAAAATCATCATAAAACATGGTCACATGACTTTGGGATTCTACAAATGGCTGTACATGCAGTCATGTGACCATGGGAAGGCGTCTGACCATCAGAACTTTGAATCTGGGTTGTAAGTAGCCCCTGAAATTACGGACACTAAGCAAGCGGTCATAAATCCAAAACTAACTATACAGTTGTTAGCTTTAGGTATTGAAGAAATGGACAGAACAAAGGAAGGGAATGTTCCAGGACTATGTATTTTGTTGCTGGTGCAATAAATAAAAATATTAAGCCATATTGTAACAAAATTCATTGTATCTTTGTTTTGTTACAGTTTATTTCTGCTGCTGGTTACTTTATAATTTTGACATGCTCGAGCATTTCCTTGCATTCAGTTTTGTACTCAAAACTTTAGATTTTTCGAGCTAGTCTTCCACCAGTTTTATGTTCAGAGGAAGAGTACTAGTGAATTTCATAGTGATAACCTTGACAGTTCTATTTGTAAGATTCATAGGTTTTTAAGGAATATTGATTGGTATTTGTTTTAGATGGATCTGGAAAAGCATCCATGTAAATTATAATACTAGATTTCCCTTTTTGTTACCAATTATACATATCATATAAAAGTATATATTGAACAATCTGTTAACTTTCTCCTCAGAAGAGATTGCAATACTTTTAGATTTGTTAGCACCAAAAGAGATTTATTTATTTATGTACTCATTTATACATACAACTTATGTAGCCACCTATCTCACAGTGATACTAGGCAGTGAACAGAAGATTTAAAAACAAAAACGCAATACAAAATAAACCTACAGAACAAACAATATAACATATGTGTGAGGATTAAAGTACTCCCACTTTTAGTACAAACACCAAAGCAAACAATCAACCAACCAACCAACAGGGCACATTTAACTGCCCAGCCCAAAGCCCTAAGAAAACACCCAGTTCTCCAATGCCTTATAAAAGGTTAATAAGATCAGGGCCAACTTGATTTCTAGGGCAGGAACTGCAGGACAGAGAAGGCACAGGTCCTATAGCCCATAAGATGGTACTTCTTAATAGAAGAGTCACCCTACCAGCTCTGCTTGGGTATGCCGGGACAATTGGAGAAATGCAGTCTCACTAATAATCTGACATATGTGATGTAGGGCTTTATAAATAATAACCAGAACCTTGAATTGAACCCAGAAATCTACAGGAAGCCAACCGAGCTTTTGTTACCTTGGGTATATGAGTCTATCACTAGATGCCACAAACTCAATGGTGGGATTCAAATATGTGAACAACCGGTTCTCTGTGTGGATGCCGCTTATGAAAGTCCATTCTGGGCCTGGGCAACAAAAAATTAGCTGGCGGTTCTGCCGAACTGGTGCCAACCTGCTGAATCCCACCACTGCATCCTGTATTCTGGACAGTTGTAGCTCTTTCAAGAGCAGCACTATATAGAGACCATTACTGTAATACAGTTGGGAAGTGACTGAGGCATGAGTCATTTTGAATAGGGTTTCCCAACCCAGAAACAGACATAATTCTCCTGAGAGGTAAATGTCTGAAAACTCTTCTAATTATGGCTGTTACTTATTTTGAGTTTAAGAGAATCCCCAAATTGCTCATCAGTTTTGTCTGAGGAAGAATAATCTCACTCAAAGCCAAAGGTATAGAAAGTGTCTGGATTTAGAGAGTCTCAAAACTCATACCCTTTGGTTTTGCCAGGTAGAATTTAAGAGCATGTTCTTCCCTGTGCAGACCTTCACAGCCTCTAGACACTGGAAAAGAACCTCCCTGGCATCACAGGGTTAGCCTGGGCAGAGATGTACTGTATATTGATCTCATCAAAATATTGATAAAACTTTACTCCATGTCAAGAGATTATCACATTTATTAGCAGCTTCATTATAAGAAAAATATGGATAGAGAGACTATCCAGTAAGGGCAAATGGTACCAAGCTAATAACTGTATGCAAATAGAATGTGAGGATTAAAAATTGTGAGCTGTCCAGGGTTGCTGAAGATGGGTGGCTATTTAAATATTTTAAATAAAATGTTTTAGCAAAAGACTGGTAATAATTCAGATATCTTGGTGTTTAAAATTTAACAAGGCATTAATGCAATATATGGGGTGCTATCCAACCCTAAGAGAAAAGTTTCAAAAAAGTTAATTTTTCAGTTACTTTAGGATTCTTGCTATTTTTGCTTAATGCTTTTATTTATTTATATTGTAATAAACGAGGGTGTGAAATTTCTGCATGGCCCATCACCTAGACCCAAACAAAGCTCTAGAAGGACATTTTTCAGAAAGACTATAAACCTGATTAATGTGTATTAAAAGTACCATAATAATAAAAACCACTGTAAAGCACAGAACATTAAAATAAATATTAATGTTAAAATCTTAAAATAGCAGGCAAATCCACTATCGATTCACTCACTCCTTTGATACAGTTTTAATTTTGATATGGTTGTCTAGATGAATACATATTCAACACTTGAGAATTCAGGAGACTAAAATTTTCAACTTAGCAACTTCTTTGCTATAAGCAACAATAAGCTTAAAACCTCTAAGTTAAATGTTTGCTGAGATGCTTACTTTGTTCAACTATTGTGATGATTAATTAATCTGTAAAAAGATATAGAGTTTGTTTTTCCATCTAAGTCAGCATCTTATCTTGTTTGAAGTGAACCCAGAAAGGCATAATATTGAATTTAACCTGAGCAATAATATTTAGTTAAAATTACTTAGAGTTTGGGAAGAGAAATTCTATTATTGATATTATTCAAATTTTCAGCCGTAAGATATGTTCAGATATCGAAGAAATCCTGTGATGAATAGAACTGTGGCCCATAGTGTTGAACCCTTTTTTACCTCTTATCTCCTTTTGCAGTCATCAAACATGTTAATATAACCAAAAATGCAGTTGCAAAGAGGACATCTATACCGCTGATAATCAGTAGTGTAAGATTTCTTAAAATATTGTAACACATAAAAATCATTTGTATAAAATCTAAAATTGCTTATTTTATAGTTAGCATGTGCAAATAAACTACATCAGTATAAACCTCAGTTTATACTGTAGCAATGAGTTGTAAATTTCCCATAATGGCAACACTTTTTATAGAATAAACAACTGTTGTGCATGCTTTTTTTGTATATAAAATTCTTTAAATTACTGCATAACCTTATGCCATAACTGCACAAGCTAGGAACAAAAAATGTACATAAGGCATACTTCTGCAGTTATATTTTGGTAATTGCTTGACTTGAAATAATACAAATTGCCTTTGCCTGAACTGTGCCAACTTTTACTGACCCAAGTAAGTTGGATATGTTTTTTGAACTCATGCTTGAATTTATCAATGCTAGATGTTAATTCCATCATAATTAGTTCAGCTTTTAAATACAACTTTTAAATACAGGCATTTAAATGAGGAAATAATATTTTACCCACCTTTTATGCTGTTGTCTCAACATGCATGAATTGTTGTAAAAGGAATTTCATACATGTCTCAACATGTACAAATGATTGTAAAAAGTTAACAAATATTTAAGCATTGAATGTATTGAATTAAACAGGACTAAAACCAAGTTATCTACTATGCAGTCCATATATGCCTGACATCAGCATCTGTGATTTCTAGTTTTTTAGCCAAAGGGCAAGAGAACATTGCTCTAAAGTGCTGAATTTAAATTATAATAAAAACATTTGAGTTGGATTCTTCCACTTGATTTCAACTGTATGCCCCTAAACAGATGTGCTGCAGCTCTCATTTTATTTCAGTCATGATTGGCATGTAGGACTATAATAGAGATTTGATAATAATCTAACATATGGAGAGTGCATCAGATCTGGGAAGATTGCAAGAACATAGTCTCATCTTCAAAATGAACCACAAAATGTATATTGGTTTCATTATCTAATTCAATCTCTTCCTTTCAATAACCATTATTACACCATGAATTCCATTTCAGAGCTAACAGCACAGTGGGTGGACGTCTGTTGACTGTGTTTTCATTGACCTTACAAATAATCCTGGAATTCTTTTTTCTATGATTTTGAAAACATAGTTTAAAATGAATGGAATCAGCAATGGGGTCAAAGCCAGCCTACAATTAGTTCCAAATTTGAAAGGACAATGGAAATATATACATACCAAAAAGAAGGTGGAGGAAGAATCAACTTAATCTGAAAAACTGGATCTGTAAAATTTTCAAAAAAGAAAATGATGAACCTGGAGTGACTTCTTAATCACCAGTGGAAAAAATATGCAAAGGTTTTACCCATTAAAGTTAGATTTATTTTATAGAAATTTATGTTCTTCAACTTATTATTTAAAACTAATTCTTATAATAAGGAATCCAAAATTCTTACATTATCTTTGAGTTTAGATTATATTCAAATAAGAAGAGATCATGTGTTATCAATCTAAAAATATGCAACGTGCTTTTCTGAAACTAATTCCCAATGAATCAGTATGAGTTTTGAATAAACATTGAACAATAAGGATTGTCAATTTATTTGGTAGGTGACTACTAAAATATCTTCCCAAAGATGGCAGGGAACCACAATTCTTCTTAATAAGATAGTACAGTTGCAAAGGAGAAAAGAGTACAGCATAGTTAGTTATATACAAAAGCAGCCCATCATTTTGAATGTAATGGGTAGGGGGATAAACTGCTGTAAAATGTCTAATTCAAGATGCAAATACTGTAAAGAAGAGAAAAACCGAAACTCATGCTTTTCATTACAGCCTTTGCTGCTGTCCAAAGTAGAGCAAGCAATTAACATTTCTTCTCCCAAGTCTTCCCATAAAATAGTTTTCTGTGTGAACAATTTATTCTTTATAAACCCTCTGAAGCACAAACTAAGGACAGGGAATAAACCATAAAGACCAATTAACTTCATCTCCAGTGACAAATGGTTTAAAAGCATTATTTCTATACATAGAAGTAGGTGGAAAATAAAATTGTAAAACAGTTTATGTATATGTGTGCTTGGGCACTGCAATAATCTCTGTTAATACACAGTCAAAACAAATACATTACATGTTTATCTGAATGTGCATACCCGACATTAACAATGGTGCTTAAAAGTTAGTGGACTCTTTTGAAAACCCAATTAAACAAATGAAAAAATATTATACTTGTTCATTGATTTAACGAAAATGATCCAAAACTTATATATTTCTGTGTTGAAAAAGTATATAAACCTTTGCTTTTAGTAACAGATGTGCCCTCTCCCCACCCCCTCCCCGCCCCAAATGTTCCCAATAATTGTTGATTAGTCCTGCACATTCTTGGAGAAATTTTAGTCTATTCCTCCTTACAGAAAAGCTTCAGTTCAGGAGTTTGGGGAGAAGGGGCTTCCTTGCATGAACTGTCTGCTTCAGGTCCTTCCATTTCTATAGGATTAAGATCAGGACTTTGATTTGGCCATTGCAAATGCTAACTTTCTTCTGATATAACCATTCTTTGGTTTATAAGTGGTATATTTTAGGCCATTGTCTTGCTGAATGACCCATCTTCTCTTGAGCTTCAGTCACAAACAGATATCCTGGCACATCATGCAGATTTTGCTGCAATGATTCAGAATTTATATTTACATCAATAAATGGCAAGTCATCCTGGTCCAGAGGCATCAAAACAGGCCCAAACCATAATACTGCCACTATTGTGTTTCACAGATGTAAAAAGAATCTTATGCTGGAATGCAGTGTTTCTGATTCATTTGTTTAAACTGATCTCTTTATCTAGTTTTAGGATATATGGAGAACAGAATTTCATATTTTTAGTTATAGTTTTGCAGAAATGTTGGAAATTCCAAAGGGTTCATGAACTTTTAAACATTGTATTTTGTTTTTTTCCTATTACCAATATTACCGTATATACTCGAGTATAAGCCGAGGTTTTCAGCCCATTTTTGGGGCTGAAAAATGCCCCCCTCGGCTTATACTCGGGTCAACTAAGGAACTAAGGGGTCGACATAGACGGGAGGGGGGGG
>NW_015386639.1:138836-145257 GCF_001527695.2 Protobothrops mucrosquamatus | reverse complement strand
CCGGCGCCGGCGGCCGCAGCGGCAATGAGCTTGGCCAGCGTGTTCCTGCCGCCGCCGCAGCCGCCCGGCTCGTTCCCGCCGCCACCCAGCTCGTTCCCGGCGTCGCCCCGGCCTGTGATGCTCCAGGTACGGCCCTCCCCCCTTACCTTCCGTTCCCTGCGGCGCTGCGTGTCGAGGCCGGGACGGAATATCCCAGGCCGCCGCAGCCAAGCGTGAGGGGGAACGCCAGACGCCTCGCGCGAAGGGGGGAGGCCTGGCGACGCTGCGCCCTGACGGGTGCTCACCGACGGCTAGGGAGGCCGAGACGGCCAGGGAGGAACAGCCAAAATGCCCCCTCGGCTTATAAGCGGGTCACCAATTTTTCCCAGTTCTTTGTGGGAAAATCGGTCCCTCGGCTTATATTCGGGTCGACCTATACTCGAGTATATACGGTATAAAAAAGCAAAACAAAAGAAAAAATATTTTTGTGCCCAAACATAAGCTTTTAACAGACCTAATGTTATGTTCTTAACCCATAAAAAGATACCACCAAAACTGGATCTACTTGCTGCTGTAATTATCATATTCTAAAAAAGCAGTTGCAGCAGGTGATACCCAAGGCTGATTTTCTTGGAGAGTGTGAGGGAAGCTGGGCTTCCTTAGACAAGGAGACCTGTAGGATTTTAATGGCTGTTGTTAGAAGGAAAAGTTGAAGTAACATCTCAAAATAGGCAGTGACAAACCATCGCTGGAACCCTGTCAAGAAAGTCATTAGGACTTGAGCTTGATTTGAAGCAGATTTTGCTTTGAACAGAGTACGGTCAGGTAGTACAGCTCAAGAACATTATTGTATAGACCAGTGATGGCGAATCTTTTAGAGACCGAGTGCCCAAACTGCAACCCCAAACCCACTTATTGCCGGGTGCCAGGTGGGTGTGGCCCACTGGGTGGGCATGGCTGTGGTGGTCATGGCAGACTGGGTGGGTGTGGTCAAGGTGGGCGTAGTCACCTCAATGTTGCTCGTGGGGAGGGATGCCTGTGGGGGCTAGGCAGGGTTGGGAGAGATCCAGGGGGTCTCTGGCAGGTGGGGTGGTGGGTAGGAGGCTTGTCCTGCGGGGTGAGGTGAGGCAGGGTGGGGTTGCTATTATCTCAGGACAAGGCAAGGCAGGGGCCAGGGCGGCTGCTGCCTGACACCATCGGCCCCCGCACACAGAAGCTAGCGAGCGCATGGGGGCCAACAGGGTCCGTCAGCAGCCACAGCCTGCCGGCCCCTCGACCGGCGCACTCTGGGGCTCCGCAGCCCGCCACCAGCAATTCAGAGAAGTGCCCACGTAGAGGGCTTTGAGTGCTGCCTCTGGCACGCGTGCCATAGGTTCGCCACCACTGGTATAGACCCTATCCTACAAAATGATATGATCATATTTTCTGATAGCAAAAAAGAGTTAACAATGCAAGAATCACATTTCCCCAGGACGACTTATAAGAGAGACCTGCGTTTCCTGCAAGGGATTGGGACTAGAACAGCGACCCCCAACCTTTTGGGCACCAAAGACCAGTTCCATGGAGAGAGGTTTTTCTGTGGACCGGAGGGGGCGTGGTTTCGCATGCTGCCTGTATCCTGCAGATGGGGCCAGTTTCTGGCATGCCAAGGATTGGTGCCTATCCATAGATCAGGGACCCCTGGACTAGAAGACATCGAAGGTCCCTTCCAATTCTGTTATTTTGTTATTCTGTTTGGGTTTTGTATATCATGTATCTTTTGTATTTGTCTTCCCAATTGCCTGAAACCTTGGTAATTTCTGAATACAGATGACCTAAAACTTCCTGGTTTGGATAATATGAGAGGCCATGAGGAATAAAAATATGAAAAATGTAAGAATTTAAATAATATAAACCTATACAAGACCAAAGGCCTCAACAATTCCTTCTTGCTTAAACACTGGGATAGTTTATTAAAGAAAGTTTTCAGATTGCTTCTTCAATTTTCATATATTTGTGCAATCACAGTAACTTTTCTGGTTACATTTTCATCTGTATACAGGTAGTATTCAACTTAAAGCTGTTCATTTAGTGACCATTCAAAGTTAAAACTTCATGATAAAAGTGACATATGACCATTTTTTACATGTACGAACATTGCAGCATCTCCATGGTCACATGATCAATATACAGACAATTGGCAACTGACTCATATTTATGACAGTTGCAGTGTCCCAGGATTATGTGATCATCTTTTGTGACCTGACAAGCAAATTCAATGGAGAAACCAGATTCACTTAACAACTGTGTTGATAATTTAACAACTGTGGCAAGATAGATCATAAGATAGGGCAAAACTCACTTAACAAGTGTGTGTGTGTGTGTGTAGACCAGTGTCAAACATACACAATGAACATAAAAATTGTTATATGACTAACTAAATCTAGTTAAACCTATATGCTTATTGAATATTTTAAAATATTTTCTGCATATGTAATTAAAATGAAAACAGGCTTGTGTTAATTTTGTTTTTGTTTTTAAATTGATATTGTGTTGTCTGGAACATGAATGTTGCAATCTTAAGTATTGTGTGGGCGGATGACTGTATAACTTATCTTTTTCAGCTATTCCTATGATGATCTGGAAGATACTGCTCACTTTGAAGAGTCATCCTAAGATCAATAACATATACTGTTCCTCCTCTAAGAAACAGATGTTTAATCCAAAATTTCCCTACTTCCTGCAGAGTCCTATATCCCAAAGATTATAAATCACCAGTTTAGTATAACAGGATTGTTTTCTTAGCCCACTCAAGCGTATGTTTGATCTTGTTCAGTCTCCTGTCTTTGAAAAACTTTTAAGTACAGTTTAAGTACATCAGAGCTGTGATGACGAACCTTTTAGAGACCGAGTGCCCAAAAACTGGCCCCGCCCCTGCCCCACCCCTTGTCATGCCCCCATCCTGCCTGCCCGCAGGGCCACTCACCGCCTCCAAGGCCCACTGCAGATCGCCCAGGCAGCCCAGCATCGCCATGGCGGCCACGCCCTCTGCCTATGCCCCGCAGCATCAACTGTGCGCAATGGGGCGTGAGGGCAGAGTCTTGTCTACGCTGCCTGGCTGCCATGTCCTTGGCTGTGCTGCTCTGCGTGGGCCATGCTCGGGGGCAACTCTCCTCCAGGGGGGCTGCTGGTGAGGAGGGGGTTGCGGGGGGAGGCAAGGCTGGGGCAATGGCATGTGTGCCCACAGAGAGGGCTCTGAGTGCCGCCTCTGGCACGCGTGCCATAGGTTTGCCACCACTGGTTTAGAGCCTTCAATGCATATTGTTTATTCCTATTTCAGGCAGAAATATTACCAGCCTGTGACATTCATAGAAACCTATATTTTACTTTATAGTCTAATATTTTCTTTATTTTGTGAATTGTAAGCAATTTTTGCAAATTCCATTGTTTCTTTATAATTATTGTTTAACTTCAGATTGGAACAACTGTATATTATTAGCGTAAGCAATGTCTTTTTTCATTAGTGAAGACACATGCCATTTCCAGGCAAGAATTAAATAGGTTCATTGCAATTATTCTTATTTATGAGATATATTCTGGGAGCTAGATTTTATTACAATACTTGTAATACAGCTATTATTACAATACTTGTAACGTGTAGAAAAACTGCACATTGGGCTACTGGAAATGGTGGAAGGAACTAAAATAAGAGGATAGCCAGCAGCAAGGTGTAATTTAGTGGTGATGATTGGAAGATCTAAAAGACCAGGTTGGAACCCATCATCTTGGAGAAAATCTATGTGGTTGCTAAGAGTTCTACACTGACTTGATGGAATATAATCAAACAATAAGGTTTAATATCTTTCTTCTACACCTCCTCAATTTTTCTCTTGAGTTCTCTTGCTGGTAAGTTATTCTGAAATGGGAAGATTGCTATCTCATTTCACAGGAAATGGTTTAAGAATCCTTTTTAGCTCTGCCATCAGAATAGGTGGGAGGAAGTAATGACTTCAGGAGGAGCTGTCTCCACTGTAGTATAGTTGGCTCACTGTACTATTCTCTACCTTGGTTATTATGCACAATTGCAGAATCAGGTTCTTTAATTTTAATTTTGGCTACTGTTAAGGCACTGTACGATTGGAAAGCTGATGCCCTAGAGATGCAAACTCTTTAAGGGGATGGTGTTATTGAAATTGATAGTGTCTTCTAGCAGCAATCCCCAATCTGTTGCTTTGTAAATATTTTTGAAATTGCAGATTTCAATACAGATAGTCCTCAACTTAACAGTTCATTTAGTTCAAAGTTACAACGGCACTGAAAAAATTTACCTATCACCGGTTTTTACACTTATGACCATTGCACCATCATCATGTGATCAAAATTCAGATGCTGGGCAATGGATTCATATTTACGACAATTGCAGTGCTCTAGGGTCATGTGATCATCTTTTGCATGCAACCTTCTGACAAGCAAAGTCAATGGGAAGCTAGATTCACTTAACAACTGGGTTACTAACTTAACTGCAGTGATTCTCTTAACAACTATGGCAAGAAAGGTAATAAAATGGGGCAAAATTCACTTAAAAATATTTCACTTAGTAACAAAAAATGTGGGTTCAATTGTGGTCGTAAGTCAAGAACTATCTGTATTCCCACTCCAAACGTCTGGAGGATATCATGGTAACAGTGAAAGCTTTCTCAGTACTTTTGAGATAGTATAATTTGCTACAATTTTGAATATTTATATTTGAAAAAATAATATATTGAACCCCATTATATGACTACAGCAAGGTGGACATTTTAGAAAATGGATTTTTTTTTATAAAAAAGCCCTGCTTCTGAAAGCCACAAGCAGCTAGATGTTCCCAAAACACTATGCCAAAAATTGCATTATATATTAATATGAAAGACTGGTTGAAGATTGGAAATAAGATATTAGATTTGATGTATTAATATGATTTATCAAGTCAAGATAATATATGTTAATGCTTGGAGTGAGATGAAGATTGAGGAACAATTTCCCCCCTCTATATAGTACGGATTAGTTCATGGTTTGAGCAATCTGCAGATTATTGTATCATTTGGAAATTGTTCTTTGGCCTGAGGCAGAAGCAATAGCATCCAGGCAGTTTTCTTTTTAATGTTACTGAGGAAAAAGTTTGTTGAAGATGGTAACATCACCTCATCTCAGAAATTAGAAGAAATTAAGAAAATGTGGCAGAAATTAAGTGCAGTGGCTTGTGCCAAAGATGTATGCTAGAACATTGATATCCTTTTTAAAATTTCATATCTAGTAAACTTGCTGTGGGTCTGTGTTTGGCTTCTTGAAGGTACAAGGATAATGCAAGATTTGGCTTGCTGAAGTTGTTACCTAGTGAACAGCTGAAAAGAAGTTAACCTTTTTAAATGTCAGCTATTGAAAATGGAACAATTCAAGAGATAGAGCACTATTTGCAATTACTGCACTTAAACTGGAAGAAGTTGTTATATATTTTAATGTAAAAATAACATTAGAACTCACTGATACTTGTGTCAAGTAGCTTATGACATCATTTAGTGTTATTGCATGGCTCATACAAGCAATTTTTGTTATTAAAAGAAGAAAGTTTGGTTTTCAACTGAAATTTTGGGATGGGGCAAGATATTTACAGACTGTTCTATTTTCTGGCTGTAATGGTTTAAGTGACATTTAGCTGAAAAGCACATTTGATTTGTAGCTGAGGAAATGATTTTGGGGTAAGGCTGCTTCTTTTCTCTAGTTATGTTCATGCTACTTTCTACTTCAAAGTGACCATAACCAGTTCTTAGCTGTAAGATCACATAGCTTTACAGAGCATTCTATTGCAACTGATCATAGGGAAAACAATGTAAGCATAAGAAATCTTAAAGAATCTTTATAGTAGAGGAAAAATAGAAGAAATACTTTCATCTATAGCAAGGGTGTCAAACTCAATTTCATTGAGGGCCACATCAGCATTGTGGTTGCCCTCAGGGGGCCGGGTGGGTGTGGCTGGGATAGGTGTGGCCTACTGGGTGGGTGTGGCCAGCTCAGGACTGGGGCGGATCCAAAGGTCTCTGGTGGAGGGGGGGTGGGACTGGGGCGAGTGCCAGGGCATGGTCCACTGGAGGAGCCTCACTGTCCCTTTCAGGCCGTGCAAGGGGGCCCTGGACGGTGGCACGGACTGCCCGGGGACCGAAAGAAGGGGCCCAGCCCGCCCATCGCCTGGCCTGTGGGATGAAAGGTAGGGAGATGGGAGAGCACAGAGGCAGATGTCGAGTGTCGCCTCTCCGCCACATGGTAGGGCTGGAGAGGGGAACACAGCATTGACGCGGATAAAGAGACATAGCCTGGAACTGCTGGCGGCCAGCAATGTGTGAGGCTCTGTGGTAGCTGGAGAGAAAGGGTGAGAAGGAGGAGAAAGCAAGAAGGGTTTCTCTCTCTCTCTCTCTCTCTCTCTCTGTGT